>NC_092509.1:70287266-70587266 GCF_047511675.1 Marmota flaviventris
ATTTAGTATTGAAAAATTCCAAATACTGCCAGTCTTCACTTTCTAGGTACTGTGAGACTTTGAAAAGAACCATGCAAGCTGAAACTATGAAAAGCAATCTTAATAATCAATGAGGTAAATTAACTTTTTTTTTGTGATTCTTGTTATGCACAAGATCATGGGTTTGATTTTCCATGGGAAAAAAACAAGCAAACAGAAAGAATTGTCAAAATATAAAATATCCTTTAATGCTGTTTGTAGATATGTAGGGAAATGAAAATAATAGTAAAACCAATATTTATGTAGCATGCTATAATTTAAAATATTAGAAATATTGGAAATAAAATGTATGTTTTTATTAAAGAAGAAAAAAAAATTATTCGGAGTAGTTGCCCCTGTGCTTGCCTTCTTGCTCACCTATGATATGGAGCAAGCGTCTTTTTTGTGCCTTGTTGAATTGTACTCTTAAGGTTGGATCAGCTGCCAATATTTTATCTGTTGTACATTCAATGCAGAGAAACATCACCAAAAGTGCCTCTAATGTGAAGTTTCTTCCTCCAGGACCTTTTCATAAAACCACTTTCCCCAGTGAAGCAATCTGCTGCCTTCTGAGTTCCTCTGGCTACGCATATAGAGTCTATTTTTTTTTAATTTTTAATTTTTATTTTTTTTGGTACTGAGGGATTGGATTGAACTCAGGGGTGTTTTATCTGCAAGCCACATCCCCAGCCCTTTTAATTAATTTATTTATTTTTGTTTTGAGACAGGGCCTTGCTAAATTGCTGAGGCTGGCTTTGAACTTGTGATCTTCCTGCTTCAGCCTCCTGAGCCACTAGGAGCATATAGAGTCTTGAATAGTGAGTGTCCATGTTCCCACAGTCATATACATTTGGCTTATATTTCACTTCTAATAACTTTTCTTTTCTTTGATGCATTTTCATTTGGGAGTGGGCAATTCCCTCTCTTCATTCTCCATGTTTGCCTATCATGAGGAGACCAGGGAGCAACACAACACACTTCCTGTCTGGATGTGAACTGGACAGACAGGCAATGACCAATCCCTCACTGACAGGCTTTGGAAAAAGTGATGTGACTGAGCACGGATAATGATGTGCATCTGTTACTTATGCAATGATTTGTGGACTGAAGAGCCTGCAGCATAGCTTGTACTTGGTGCAATAGCTCAGTTAATATACTATGGGAACTGAAAGTCCAGTTGTTCTAGGGTGGCTGCGTTATTTAACTAAACCATGGCAACTGAAATCCACGCATGTTAGAACCATGCAAATGGAGGACTGCCTGTATATACAAGGTAGGCAGATTAGTATAATAAACCCCCAAGGATGCAACATCTAGCTTCAACCCTTATCAATCTTATTTCTGCAATACCCCACCCACTCAGAATCGCTTAGACTGGGGAAAGGCAATTCTCCAGAGCAAAGCCTGTGTGCAAATGTTGTTACCAAAAATAAGGATTTGAGGGTGGAGGTGGATTTAGACAAACAAAAGAGTGACTATCTTTTTTCAACTGATGGGATGCCCTTGCATAGGCATAAACATAAACACCCACTTCTCCCTTCTTTTGGCTGCCCCACTCCCTCTGTTCTTAGTGCCTGCTACCTCCTTCCTCAAGTGTCTATGTCCCCCACACACCCAAAGTCACTTCTGAGACTGTTGGGAAACTCCAGCCAGAAGGGGCTGAAGGGACCCTGTCCCTCCTGTCTCACTCCAGGACCAGGAGAGAAAATGTGCCTACATCCTAGAAAAGGAAGGACGATTCACAGAGAAGGCAGAAAGCTGTGGTAGAAAAGAAAGGAAGGAGACTGCTGAGAAGCCATCCGGAGGCCATCTCTTAGTGCAGAGAGATTATGAGATGGGGCCCAAGAGCCCCCTTACAATTTGTGGCAGGTTCAGAGAGGTGCCCACAGAGTGGCAGGCAGGATTTCTTTTCTCTTTCTCCTCTTCCTCCTCCCTCTTTGTCTCTACCCTTCATCTATTATTTTGAATGGAATCACTTGTCATCATTTTGAGATAGAAAAGGATAGGCAGTCAAGAGTAGGGTCCACAAAAGGGCAAGCATGTGGGACCTAATTTTAACATGCCCCACAGATTGTAAAACAGTTTCTGTTTCTCAGAAAGTAGAAGTTTCCATTTCACAGAAAGCAACTGCATAATCCATAAAGCAACTGCATAATCCGGTGGCCTGTGCCCACTGAGGGAAAACTGAAATATCAAAACCAATCAAGGGCTGGGGCTGTAGCTCAGTGGTAGAGCGCTTGCCCAGCACGTGTGAGGCACTGGATTCAATCCTCAGTGCCTAAAATAAACAAACAAACAAACAAATAAATGAATGAATGAATAAAATAAAGGCATTATGTCTGAAAGGAAAGTGAGAAAGCAAGAGATGAGCCAGCAAGAAATGAAGGACGAAGAACAGGCAGAGATCCATAAAAAAGTTTATTTGTCAGAGTTGACAAATAAAAGCCATCTCTCTATAGGAGAGAGAGGCTCCCAGATGTTCGGGTGTCCAGCTTTTGTGGGGTGGGGTTTGGAGTTGTAGCTGTGGTGCTGTGGGATAGGCTGGGTGTGCTTGCATCAGAGCTAGGATGGTGGGGAATAGCATGGGATTGGCTTAGGTTGATGGCACCATGGGGCTTTCCAGAGCAAAGGGGTCGTGTCCTTCTGGGATTGGCTTAGAGTTATGGTACCACGGGGTAGGTCATAGGTCACTAACGGGGGTGGGGGGAGTTCCAGTAAGAGGAAGTACAGGAAAGAGAAACTTACCTCATAAGATGGTGGTTAACATTTAAGATGGCTGCACGAATGTAAAATCAAGACCTTATATTCCTCCCTTTTTTGTTTGTTATTGGGCCCCTTAAGGGACAGGGGCATAGATCAATCTTCTGTAGCTTCTTCCTGCTGGGAAGGGGCAGTGTCTGGACCCTTGTTAGGGGCATGGGATGTCATTGAGGTAATGGTGAGGGTTGGGAAGTGGTGGTGATGCTGACTCTGGACGGCCCGGTTTTGGTGAGGGGTTGGTAGTCCTGTAAGAGAAGCTGGTTAATGGTTTGGTTAGAGATTTTTGAATCTGGTCTTGAACAAATCTAATGATGCAGGGGGCAAGCATTAGTAAAAGGCCTATCACCAGGGGTCAGGTTAGGAAGTGCCCACTGAAGAAGGGGGCTACTTAGCTGCTATCCTCCAACAGAGGAGAGCTGTGTTTCCAACGTTCAAGGTCCTGTTGAATAGTCCATTTGTGTTGAGGGCTCTTATGAGTAGGGACTTCCCGATGAGCTGTTTAGGCCAGAAGACATGCTATTAAATGAGAGAAACCAATAATCTCTTGCCAGGAGGTGTGAGGGCTGAGAAGTTGTCCCCATAACAAGGTTGGAGAGGACAAGGCCTTTATTTGGGAATATAAATCTTTAACATAGCCAGAGTTATCAGGAATGTAAACACAACCGTTAATTTTTAATGTTCGTAGGCCTTAAATTAACTAAAAACTCTTGCTTTGGCAGTTTCTCTTGATCCTTATCAGACACTCTTGCCTAAGAATCTCTCTTTTCTATCCTCCAGTCTTACCTCTTCTTGGGGGCTAACACAAGTGTATATCTTAAGTTATATTTAATTATTCTTTCTTTTTTTTTTTCAATGCCCAGAAATGACTGTGTTTAACTGCTTTTGCTAGGTGTTTAAGATCAAGCTGGTTAAAATTGACTTTGTTTCTATCTATTGTTAAGAGTCAGCTGAGTTCCCATGGGAGTCATTCCTGGGGGACTTGAGAGAAGCTTCTTAGTTCTGCTAGTGCCATTTGCGCTAGGATGGGTCCAGGTCTTGCTGACGATGTGACTTCTCTTGGAAGCATCAGGGATGTCTCCCTTCTCCAATGACCCTCTTCATAGCAAGTGCACTGATTGGCTTTCTGTTGCTCCAGGGATCTCATTAATCTCCCCGATCTGAAGGTTATGTGGCCCAGAGTTGCAAAGCTCTTTAGAGAAGTTCCCTCTTCCCTGGATTCGGACTGACTCGGAGGGCAGGAGCCAAACATTGGTTTTTCTTGGCCCTTCTAATTTAACTTTAATTTTTAAGTCTTGATCTTAAACATCTAATAAATCAGTCTCACCAGTCTTAAAAATTAAGAGTATTGGGCTTTAATTTTAGTCTATAACCTTACAGTTATTTACCCCTTCTATTAATTTGGGTCTGTATTATCCTATCTGTCCTGTAGGTGATGGCTTATTATCTTAAATTAACCCAGGTTGTGTGTTCTTAAGGCAATACCTTTGTAAAACTTTAACAGGCAACATTTAGACAGTTTGTAAGGAAAATACAAAATAAAATTAACAAGAGGAAAACTATATTTAGTTGTGCAATAACTTGTGTAATCTTGAATTTTGGCTGAGTAATATATTATATCCCCTGTTTGAGATCCTAGTAATCTTAACAACAAAAATCAATCTTTTGAACATAACATTAAATGAACTGAAGTCTGGCCTACTTTGGAGTCATTCTGACATGTAGTTTAAGATGGGAGGCACCTTACTTATCTCAGTAAGGTGGGGCTCTTTATAAATCTTAGGTATAGTGTTCTGGTTCTGAAGCTGCTCTTTGTTTCTTAAATATCATTTTACAGAGTTTATGTATATTGTTGCTTGAGTTCACATGAATATTAGTAACACAATATAATATTTAATATGACATTTAAAACACGAATTAAAGAAAGGCTGAGAACTTTTAACATTTTTGTGGAAAAGTAGCAAAATGCTTTTATGTTTTGCAATATTAACCTTTACATAGATTAGGCTCTCATTAACTTAAAAATACATTTAAATTGTACCCCAGTGTAAAAAGTAACATAAAACTTTATATATGCTATCGATAATAGGTCCAGTTATAGAACATTAAGTGATATAAATAAATCTCCAATAAAATTTGTTATCCTCATAAGCCTAAAATTACCATACATCTTTAGTTTGGAGAACACCAGCTTGATATAATGCTCTTTTAAAGCTTCTACCTTAAAGACTTGTTTACCTGGAAGATATAAATGCATTTAATATACAAAGAAGAGTAATAGCACCATAAATACATTGATGTTTTTATATCAATCCAGTTTAGCTCTCTTAAAGAAATAACATTACAATATTACAAAATAACAGTTGTTTAACCACAGTTGTATACTTCTTAATTCCTTCAAGATTACTTGCTCAAAAAAACAAACCTTAATAAACACAATGTTATGGGTAAATTAATGTTTTAAGAAATCCTTATCCTTTTAACACATAAATTAAGCTTTGGTTTATATCAGTACATTAGCATTTGACCTTAGGGGGGAAAAACCTTAAATATCTTTTATTGCTTGTTTTATATACATATATAACCAACTTACAAAGATCTTCTTTATCACTTATTTAAACCCTTTTATTTACTTCATCACATAAATACTTACTTATCCAGAAACACTTTCTTTTCCTTCTATTGAATATGGTTTCCATACCTAGAACCTTCTAATTTCTCTTTCCCATCTGTTAATCCTCTTTTCTGTTCACATTTTGAAACAATCCTTGTAAATTTCTGAATTTAGATAAATTTTTTCATTTTAATCAAAAGAAGTATTTTATGTTATTTACAGTACTCTTAATTGGAATAGTTGAAACGCTTGGGCATTTGTATATAGAAATCTCCTATAAACCTTTGTTTATAGAATCACATCTATTTACCATTTCATGAAAACACAATGTTCAAGTATATAGAATTATACCTGTTGAGACTTTAAAATTTTAATAACCTTTTTCCAGTGATGACAAAGCAACTTTAAACACTTTCTTTTCATTACCAATTTGTGAAAACATCAATAATGTTACCCAATGGAATTCAAGGTGTTGAGAGCACTTCATGGTATATTTAACAGCATTTTAACCTTGTGAATTAATCAGATGACTAACAAACACATTTTTGAGTAATCCCATGTCAAATCTATTTTACTTATTTTTACCAAGATATCAGACAAGGTATTGAACAGTATTAGCCATTTCTTCCATATTGAAAAAAAGTCCTAGAAACAACGGGTATTAGAAATTTTATAGATAGCAACACTTTGGTAGTTCTTTGACCACCTACAGAGACTGTGAGTTAAGTTTAATTTTAAGGACATCTTTACTTTCATCTGTTTACACAATTTAAATTGAACCATTTTTAATCATGTGAATTAAAGGTATTTGGATCCATTTTTTAAATTTATGAGTACACATTTTCAATCTGCCAATTTTGATATCATGTACATGACATATGGACACACACATACGGACAGACAACACAGAGTGTGCATACATACAAAAGTAAAGGCCTTGTAGCTTTTCACAGGTGAATCTCCATGCAATGTTACAGATGTTTAAAAAGTTCATAGTTGAATAAAAAATAAGACTGATCAGAAATACATTAACCTAGGTGTATAGGACCAAAATTATGAGCTCAAAAATATAGAATTTAAGAAAAAAAAAAGAGTCCTAGAAAAAATGACTGGATACTAATTACTTTACTATGTAATTAGTAAAGTACCATATATAATTTACTTTTTGGTTTAGTATAGTAGGAGGCTTCTTCCATTTACATTTTACAGGTCTGGAAGGAGCTGGGGAAAACTGCTGTTCCCTAACCCTGCTCCCAAACTCGCCTGCATTCCTCAGGTAGGAGAGTGTTGGATAGGATCATGAAAAGTTAAATTGTATTATTGGGTTAGGAATTGGAATTCCTTAGTGTACTCTGAAGGATCGGAGGTGAAGGCCCCTAGCCTCCTTTTGATCTGGGAGAGGTCACTAAGGTAGAGAGGGACGTGTACCTGGACAACTCCCTCTGACCCTGCTACTTCACAAAAGGGAAGCAGAGGTGCAGGCTGGGTAGAGGGGGCTGTTCGAGAGCAAGAGTGAGTAGCGGGTGAACTGAAAGTAGGTGGGGAGGTCCCAGAAGAGTCAGAGCAGAAGGTGGAGAACGTTAGGGAGGGGGTTTGTTAGCAAGTCAAAGTGTGGGGTTTTGAGAGGGTCCTGAGGTCCAAAAGGGAAGGTTTAAGAGCCAGCAGAACCTGGGTCGGAGAACAGGAAGAGCAGAGGGATAATTTGGAAGGAAGAAAGAGAAGGCCTGAAAATAGGGGGATCTTTTTCCATTTTCTGGAACACTCACAATAGTTGGAAAGATCCCTGATAATATAGGGTTGCCATTAAGTGGCCATTTAGAATCATTATTCAAAGGATATTGAGGCCAGATCTGATTGCACAAGTGGTTAAGTTTTGGGGGCTTTGTGTCTAGGGTGAGAGAGACCCTAGGTTAGCCAGGAGGCAGCCCAAGGGGCTATGGGAGGGAATGAACGAGGAGCCACCTATGGTGAGACATAAGAGATGAGTTTAGAGGTGGGCCTTCCCCCAGTCTCTAGTGTCACCCAGTCAAGAGGACAATTACAATCAGGGGATCGTCACCACGGTTGGCTAAGTGTCAGGGCAGGATCCCGTAGAGGCACTTGGGCGCCAGCCAGGACTATGTAGTAGGGGCAGAAGCCCATAGAGATTAACCCAAGGCCGAGAGGTCATCCCACCACGAACAACTCCCAATCACCCTTGGTGCTTTTTCCTCAAAACCCAGGACCCAAATAAAAGACCACCTATAGATTCGGTCGACAGTAGGGATCAACTGTAGCTGGGGTGCCCCTGACCACATTGTAACCTTGGGAGTGCCAGATGTTCAACGGTCATTTCCTGGGATCCATAGGTCATTTAGGTCAACCAGAGACAGGGGTCTTACCTAAAATGTCTGGTGGTAGATGCAGAGAGGGCATTTGGCAGAATGGTGGGCTTGATCCCACAATGGAATCCGGATCAGGGCCTGGGGACACTCAGTAACTCTCGAAGAGTGGAGCGGGCACACCAGAGAACCTGATACTGGGTTTTTGCACCAAAATAAAGGGAAAACAAGGAATGAGAGACAGGTGAAAGAGAAATGAAAGACGGAGACCAGGCAGGGATACACAGGAGGGTTTATTTGTCAGAGCTGACAAATAAAGGCCATCTGTCTATATGAGAGAGAGGCCCAGAGATGTTCATGTTTTGTGGGGTAGAGTTTGGAGTTGTAGCTGTGGTGCTATGGGACAGGCTGGGGTGCTTGTGTCAGAGCTAGGAGGGTGGAGAATAGCATGGGACAGGTTTAGGTTGATGACACCATGGGGCTTTCCAAACCAAAGGGATCGTATCCTTCTGGGACTACCTCTCAGCCTTCTGAGATTGGTTTAGGATTATGGTACCATGGGGTAGGTCACTAGTAGGGGAGGGGGAGTTCGGGTAAGAGGAAGTAAAGGAAAGCGAAAGAAGATGATGGTTAACATTTAAGATGGCTGCTCAGATGTTCAATCAATAGCCTATAATGTCCATTTACAACTAAAAATCAATCAATAAATAAAGGTATTGTGTCCATCTACAACTAAAAATAAAAAAAAAATAATCAAGATGTAGTTTATCAACTTCTCCTTACATGCCTTTAAAAGAAGTGGTGCTGGGGCTGGGGTTGTGGCTCAGTGGTAGAATGCTCGCCTAGCATGTGTGAGGCCCTGGGTTCGATCCTCAGCACCACATAAAAATAAATAAATAAAATAAAGATATTGTGTCCAACTAAAAAATAAATATTAAAAGAAAAGAAAGGGTTCTCTAAGACTTAAACCACACTCTTGCCCTCCCAGGCATGCTGACAGGGAATTCTGTCTTTCTCTCACTTTCCTTTTCAGTAAAATTCCTGCTCACTTGCTTACCCCTGTGTTCGTGGTGTTCATTCTTCAACTCCATGGAAGATGATCCCTATCCCAACTCTTGCCGATAATAATTTCATGCATAAGTATCTCTATTCTCAATTCAATAATAGGATTTTGAACCCCAACTCTCAAATTCCAGAGTCTGAACTCTTAGCAAATGCTCTCTCCAGCTTCTCCAAGAACGTCTCAGAGAAATGGCATGGTACATGAACAGGCCTTGGCTTCTTTATCTGGACAATAACCCTGTGCAGTATTATCAACTTCATTTTTTTTTTCAGATAAGGAAACTGAGGTACAGAGGGGGTAAGTGACTTACCACAATCCTTTACTGAGTTGTTGAGTGAGACTTCAAATTCAGATCTTCAGATTCTACATCTCTTCTTTCCTGAATATCACAACCGCACGAAAGAGTGTCCTTAACCATCATTGACTTCCCAGAAGGTTCCCAGCTATGGCCAAGAACTTAGGGTCCAGACATTACTTCCTTCTCTCCACCTCCAACCATATTGGAATATACTTTCAGTGAAAAACAAAAACAAAAAACAAACAAACAAACAAAAAACACATGGGTTCAGCACCCTCCTTGCCCAGGTGTTGACTTCCTTCCATCTGAGGGACAGGATTCCTACCAGCACTGAATCCATTGCCCGAGCCTCACTTGTGGTGACCAAGGAGGGCTCAGAAGAGCCCTGTTCTACCAACAACTCCTTCCCCAGACAGTATTCTCTCTGCCACTAACTCAAAGGAAAGCCTCAGGAAACAGGCTGCTGGATTGAAAACTGGCAGTCTCGTACTGGGCCTTATCTGAGCCTGGGTTGAATGTCTGCCTTCTACTGATACACCTCAGTAGCTCCACTGGGGCCTCCTGGTACTGCAGCTCCGGCCTGGGAAGGAATGCTGCCTGCAGGGATCTGATACTGTGAAAATAGCAAAGGAGAGAAAGGGAGAGGGTGATGGGGTGTGTGGGTGTGGGGGTGGAGGGGGTGGAAACGACATTCTGCCTGCCATTCTGTGGGCACCTCTCTGAATCTGCCACAAATTGTAAGGGGGTTCATGGGCCCCAGCTCATAATCTCTCTGCACTAAGAGAATTGGCCTCTGGATGGCTTCTCAGCAGTCTGCTTCCTTTCTTTTCTACCACAGCTTTCTGCCTTCTCTGTGAATTTTCCTTCCATTTATAGGATGTAGGCACATTTTCTCTCCTGGTCCTGGAGTGAGACAAGAGGACAGGGTTCTTTCAGCCCCTTCTGGCTGGAGTTTCTCAACAGTCTCAGAAGTGACTTTGGGTGTGTGGGGGACACAGACACTTGAGGAAGGAGGTAGCAGGCACTAAGAACAGAGGGACTGGGGCAGCCAAAAGAAAAGAGAAGTGGGTGTTTATGTTTATGCTGATTTAGGTCCCAGACACTATAGCCTTGCATAGGGCATCCCATTCCATCAGTTGATAAAAGACAGTCATTCTCCCCCCACCCCATCTATCTGACTGTCTAGACTTGACAATTTTATTCTACTGTCTGGATTAAGTTATAATATAAATCAGTAATACTTCTACAAATCATTTGTGTGTGTGTGTGTGTGTGTGTGTGTATTAGAGGTTTAAGTTGGGTTTTTCAGCACTTAGAGTGTGTCCTGATCAACTCCTTTAATCCTCACCACAATCCTATAAAATATTTGAGGTTCAAAGAAAAGCTTTGTCCAAAAGTCACGCAGGCAGCAAAGGGGAGTCAATGTGCACCCCTGGTTTCTCTGAACCCTTCCAGTTCTGCGTTTGTCATTATGTCTCCTCCTGAAGATGGTTACAATTGGTCCTGCTCCAAAGAATTGAAGTCCACAAGGAAAGTTAGACCTTTAAACAACAATAAAGCAAGATAGAATATAATGTAGCTGAGTGTGGTGGCACATGCCTATAACCCCAGCAGCCCAGGAGGTTGAGGCTGGAAAATTATGAGTTGAAAAGCAGCTTCAGCAACTCAGCGAGACCCTGTCTTTAAATAAAATATAAAAAAAGGCTGGGGATGTGGCTCAGTGGTTAAGACCCCTGGGTTCCATCCCTGGTATCAAAAAAAAAAAAAAAAAAAAAGAATGTAATGCTATAACAAATACAAATAAAATTCAGTGGGATCCACAGGGGGAGGAACTACTCGAAACTAAATTGTTCTTTGAATAAGCCCAGGCCAGGTTTGGGAGGGCTCCAGACTATTTGTATGCGCATGGAAACCCCAACATGGCCAATCTCCCAGAGTCACTGCCAGCTTTTATGGGCACTGGCCATATGTTGAAACGCAACCAGCAGATTTTACAACCCTACATAGAAACTTATTGCTGTGAGCTGTGGCCACTATTTGCAGAGCTCATTGTTTGTGACTCTGTCACTCATATTTGCAGTTGCCCTGAAACCTTTGCTCTGAAGAGCCCCGCCTCCCCTCCACTTCTGATACTTCTGTTGCTTCATCAGCCGCCTCCATTACTTCCTGCTGCAACTACAGCGAGCCTGCAGCTGAGTAGGAGTTGGAAAAAGGTAAGTATGAATATTTATTTCCCAAGCATCTCCCCAGTGAAATGCACGTGCACACGCCATTTGCAAGTGTTTTGCAGGGGCGTGCAGCACATTCCATTCCTCATTCCTAGAGTCTAAAAATGTTTTTAACCTCTTCTTTTTCCTTCTCTATACCACTTTAAGCTGGGCAAAATAACCCACAGTCAACCTACCTCATCCTTTCTTGTATACATGTGGAAAAATAACTTAAGGATACTATTAAGGGACCCAAGTGTATTTGGGGGGATCAGGTATACATGTGCTTTAGCAATTAAGGTGTAAATGATTCATAATCAATTTGAATGCATAATTGTCTTTAACTAGAAGGTTAAAGACCAAAAATATAGTTTAAATATGTATCACTAGTCACTTTAAGGCTCAAACAAGTCTTGACTACTTTGATAATGATGGAGCTAAATTAACAGTAAATTATAATTAAAAGCAAGAATGGCAGCAATTGGAAATCTTGACCCACACATGACACTGATGATAGACTAATGACAAAGCACTTGTCCAGACAATGTATAGGGATGGGGAAGGCTCCCTCTGTGCTTTATGCTAGGTCCCATTTTCCCAGAAGCCAAACTTCCTGGTGGAATTCTAAAGCAGAATCCTCAAAAGTTGGTAGCTCAATGATTTTTGCATATGAATTCCAAATTGGATTAATCTGTAGCAATAGTTCATATAGCAAGCTATCAGTAAGTAGTTTTGTTGTTGTTTTAGTTGTTGATGACCTTTTATTTATTTATATGCGGTGCTGAGAATTGAACCCAGTGCCTCTCACATGCCAGGCAAGTGCACTACCACTGAGCCACAGCTCCAGCCCCAGTAAGTAGGTTTTGATGTATGCAAAAATGAAGGTGTATGGATTTGTTAATAGTTTATGCCAAAGGACTACAGGGAAGAATTGCTTTCTTGGATCAGTTTCAAGGTAAAATTTAAGAATCACCGATTAGAAGGCCCTGGAATACAGCTGAATTGTTATTCTCAGATATTTTAGACAATATGAAATGAGATCTGAGAACCAAATATATTTATTCCAATGCTTTCTATAATAAGGGTCACACCAAGACCTCAGGCAAAAGCTAAACATTCCAGCCTGTACCCTAGTTAGGTTAGCACAGAGGTTACTGTGTCTTTGAAGTTTTTCACACTTGCTAATTTAAAAAAAAAAAAAAAAAAGCTGTCTCCTCAAAGAAATGAAGATGGATATTGGCAACTGAGAAGAGTTATATTTTATTTGTGGCTTAAAAATTAGCTAAAAGGACAAGAAACAGTTATTTCTACCTTAGAAAAGAACACTTCACAATTGCATAACACTTTTAACCTCTCAAAACACATTTGCATGAATGACTACAGTTTCCATAGAGCAGGTGTAATTTAATTTTTGAGGAGACCTAAGATAACTTGCAATTCTGACCTTTTTTTACCCTTCCTTTCTCAACCTTCTCCTTGAGTTCATATTCCTTCTAAGTTTTTCCTTCCTCTCTTGTAGTTTTTGTTCAATTTTTTTTACTTCCTGAAGAACCTGCTCATCCTTGAAGCAAGCCTATAGGACTTTTCAGGGTTATTCGGTGTTCAAGAGGTAGCTAATGCTGGAATCAAGGTCTAACTTGACCTAGATTTGTTGAGTCCTTTTTAAAAAAAAAATCAAAATATTTTGCTTTTGAAATAGGTCAGGTGGGACCCATCATGGAAAGGCCCTTGTTTCCTTGATAGTCTCAAAGATAAGCAGGTCTGTGCATTGAGAGTCACTCAGGTGCTACGTAGGTCATCTAAGTCATCTCACACCTCCAGACTCACAGAGTCAGCCAGCGCAAGTTGGCAAGATCAAAGTAATCTGGGGAATGCTATGGGTTTCATGGTGTCCCTTACCTCCACAAATTCCTATGTTGAAGTCCTGATCTCCAAGGCCTCAGAATGTGGCCTTATTTGGAGACAGGGTCTTTACCAAGGTAAGTCAAGTTAAAATGAGGCCACATGGGTGGGCCTTAATCCAATATGAACTGGTGTCCAGAGGAAATTCTGGACACAGACACATATAGAGGGAAGACCTTGTGAAAACACAAAAGGAGGATGTCCTTCTACAAGCCAAGGAGAGAGGACTGAAACAGACCCCTGCTTCATGGCCCCCAGAAGGAACCAACTCTGCCCATATTTTGATCTCAGATTTCTGGCCGCCCGAACTGTGAGAAAAAGTATTTTGGCCGTTTGAGCCACACAGTTGTGGTCCTTCCTTATGGCAGCCCTAGAAAACTAATGCATAGAGTAACAGGTGTGGGAGACTAATTTTTCCTGCCTCCTCACAAGATTGTTTTTGAGATCGAAATGAAGCCAGGCATGGAGACACACTCCCAGGATCCCAGAGGCTTTGGAGGCTGAGGCAGGAGGATCAGTTCAAAGCCAGCCTCAGCAATTTAGAAAGGCCTTAAGCAACTCAGTGAGATCCTGTCTCTAAATAAAATACAAAATAAGGCTGGGGATGTGGTTTAGTGGTTTTAAGTGCCCCTGGGTTCAATCTCAGTACCCACCAGGCCCCACAAAAGAAAAAAAAAAAGATCAAAATGAAGTAATAGAACTAAAAAGCTTCATAAATAGCTAAAACTACAAGGAAGATGAAAGCAATTGGTATTTGTTTCAGAAAAAACTCAGTGTTTAGAACCAGCTGAAAAGGGATGGCACAGAGAAGCTGTATCAAGGATTTAGGACAGAAACATGTCTTCAGCAGCAGCAAAATGGGAGTATCCCTGCACCCCAAGCAGGAAGAAGAGGTTTATACACTAAGCCGGACAAATGACCTCAGTCAATTGCAGTTTACCTGGGCTTTCTCAAAAACTATTAACATGTCAAATGTCAGTCAAGAAACAGTCTCTGTGACATGAAATGCTCAGCTGACTGTGTCAATAACTTTGTTTATCCTCAAGCTTTTGGGAGGCATGCCAGGGTCACCTGCTGGGCAACATGGCATTACAACCAAGATGGTTGCAGCCAGTTCAAGCTGGATCTCTGCAGTACTCATCTGGTAGTATTCCGTGGCTACGATATTTAAAATCCCTACATTCTAAAAATTAACCCTCTTCCACACATACACACTGAATCCCCTCCTTTGATTTATTTTTTTCTCTACATAACATTTGTCACCTTCTAAGGTACTATATATTTGGTGTATTCATTTTGCTTATTGTCTGTCTCTTCCCACTAGGAATAAGTCTGTGAGGTCAGGGACTCTGTGTTTTGTTTGTGGCTGTCCCCGTGGCACTAAGAACTTTGCCTGGCAAATGACAGTTCTTCAGTACAAACTGGTTGGTGAGGGATAAAGTCATATTTGCATCATCTCATCTTCATCTATTCCCTACTGATTCTTTAAGACTTAACTTAGGAAAGACTTAGACTACTTTAGGAAACCTCCCAAGCTTCTATTCTCTACCCTAGTTTGGAACTCCTCTTCCATTCTCTAAAAAGGATATTTCTATGATTGTACTGAACACATCACATTTCTATGGCTTCCTTACTGTGGGTTTCTTGACGGTAGGGACCACCAAGACACATCCATCCTATTGTCCAAGGAAGTGGTTCTGTGCTGTTCCTTAGGGGACTCTGTAATTGACTGTTGAGTAGTCAGGGTATTAGTCTATTTCCTTTTACTTCTTCCTTTTTTTTTTTTTAATAGTGCTGTGGATCAAACCCAGGGCCTTGCACATGACAGGCAAATGTTCTACCACTGAGCTACATCCATAGCCTGTTTTTCTTCACTATAACAAAATACCTGAGGTTGAATAACTTTATAAAGAAAAGAAGCTTGATTAGCTCACAGTTCTGGAGGTTCAAGAGTATGGTGCCAGCATCAGCTCATATCAAGTGAGAACCACGTGGTGAATGCATCAGAACAGTGAGAGTGTGTGTGGAAAGAAGAGATCATATGATGAGATAGGAGTGATTGAAGGGTCAGGTTCAGACTTTCATAAGTACTCACTCTCAAGAAAGTAACTCAAGCCAGGCATGGTAACTCATGCCTGTAATCCTAGGGCTCTGGAGGCTGAGGCAGGAAGATCACAAGTTCAAGGCCAGTCTCAGCAATTTAGTGAGGCCCTAAGCAACTTAGCAAGATCCTGTCTCAAAATAAAAAATAAAAAGTGGCTCAGTGATTGAGCAACCCAGGGTTTAATCCCCAGTACCAAAAGAAAGAAAGAAAGAATTTAACACAAGGGGTCCCATGAGAACATCAATCCCTTTGGAGAACACCCTCCAAAGACCTAAGGACCTCCCACTAGGCTTCACCATTTAAAGGTCCTAATCTGTGTCACATTGCCACAATGGAGACCAAATCTCCAACACAGGAACTCATGAGGGACAAATCACATCCAAACCATGGCAGCCAGTCCCTAGGGAGCCAGGGAAGGAATGGGCTGAGGGTGGACTAGAAATGGCTCACTAGGGGTACCAACCTTGTTGCCTAGGCTGAGCCCATGAGCTAGAATGGTCAGCAATACCGAGCACTCAAAAGGAAGCCACCGCATTTCTGACAGCCTCTTGGCATGGCTTTTAATTAGTGACATCCATCTGTAAAAGGTACATTGCCCCACAGCCCATTACTGCTCTGGAGCTGGTGATGATAACAATACTTGCGATTACTTATTTGCAGTCTAATGTCACAGAGGAAACTATGAGTGTAAGACAGTGATGTCAACTGTGAGGGTGTAAAAGTCAACAAATCAGAGCAGAGATGTGCAAAGCTACTTTACAGAGCAAAAAGAAAGCCTCCTGGATATGTAAATTGAGTCTTACCTGATTCATATGTTAACTGAATACAGAATGAGTTTACCTGGAGCTGGGTAGTAGGGGGGTGTCAATTAAGAAACTTTGGGAAAGAGAGAACTGAGGGGCCTTTGTCAGCTGAGCCCCCAGGACTGAGAGTGCCTGAACATGGCTGCCGATATCAGACCTTCCTGCAAAGAGTATGATGGGAACTAAATCCCAGAGGTGGGGCAGGGCCCTTCTGGGAATGGAAGTGCTCTGTGGTCAGCAAGCAGTGTGGAGGGAGAGCTCACAGAGAGCAGATTTAGGTAAAAATTCTCTGGCTCATGAAACATGATGTTGTGGTTTGCATTTTACAAAGAAAAATATAGAGGAAAGACAAATCTGTAAAATGTCATGGTGCCCTCAAGGAAGAATTAAGGCTCTCAACAAGAATGAGGAAAGTCATTTCTTGCTTGCCAGACTGACCCAGCTTTGGGATTTCATGATCCTTGGGGATGAGTCATCCTTCTGTCCTTTCATTCCTTCAAACATTTTTTCGTTAGACCCTTACTAAATCATGGGGATACAAAAATAAATGTTAACAGATGATCCAACTAAGAACCTTAACCTCCTGGATTTGTGTAATCCATAATCCAGTGGAAATAAGCATTATCTGGCATCCTCCCCTAGGGATGGGGAGTGGTTAGGAAGGGTAGCAGTAACATTGGGGATAGCAAGGTCAATTGAGCAGAAGAGAAGTCTCCTAAGAGGGATAAGATGCCAGTTCACAGGGGCACTCTGGAACCAAAGCATCATAACTTCTTGCTGGGAATGTTGATGGGGGATCCAGTACAGCAGAAATACAGCCCCAGTTGGGCTAAGAGCTCTACTATTAATAATCACCTTTTCCCATAGTCTGTGTCTTTGTCTTATCCCTATCATAACCGTACTCTTTATTCTTGGTTTTGTGGAATTAAACCAAGAAGTCTTAGCATACTGGTATTTTTTCTGCCTGAGCATTTTATAACAGTAAATAAAGAGAGTCATCTTGGGCTACATATTTCTACTGTTTTGCCACAGTACTTGTCCTCATTCTCCATTTGGCAGTACTTTCCCCGGTCTGGTAGTCAGCATTTCTGACAGCTGCTTGGCATGGCTTTCAATTAGAGACATCCATCTGTAAAAGGTACATTGCCCCACAGCCCATTACTGCTCTGGAGCTGGTGATGATAACAATACTTGCTATTACTTATTTGCAGTCTAATGGATGAGGACCCTTTTTTAGAACACTTACCTGACCATGGGTCTACCATTTCTGGATAAAAATTTCATTTGAAGAAATTGCATCTAGCAAATGGAATTAGACCAAGACATATGTGAGAATGTGGAATGCCAACACTCTCAACTACAGGGCTATCGTTGGGTGCACAGTTCAAAATCATTTTATGTATCTTCCCCAACCTCAGCTGTACCTATTTGAGAACCTTTTTTCTCCTTTTCATTTCCAAGTATTGAATGCAGGCAGATCATTGTGCTATAGGAGCTTGACAGGGACCTTCTATGTAATCTCTTCCTTCTCCAATGGAAATCTCCAGCTGGATGAAATAAGTCAGCCAAGGAGGTTTAGGTATGCAACATTATTAACAGCTCAGGTTTGGAGCCCAACTGTCTGGGTTTGAATTCCTGGATTTGAAGACTGGGACACATTTCTTAATATTTTATACCTCTGTTTGTTCATCTGTAAAATGGAAGCAATAATAGTATTTATCCTTGTAAGCATATTCCAAAGATTGAATGAGCTAATTCATTTAAAACATGGACAGGCCCATAGTAAGCACTTGGTAGTAAAGATTAGCTAATCTTATTATCTATAGAACTATCATTTTCAACCTGAGTGGTATATCAAATGAATTAGAAAGATTTTGAAAAAATGCTGATGCTTAGAGACCAATCCTGGATCATGTTTTCTCAGTTGTGGCACTACAGACATTTTGAGCCAGAGAATTCTTCTCAGTGGGGGTTTTCCTCTGCATTGTTAAGATATCTAAGAGCACTCATGGCCTTCACCCATTAAATACCTTTAGCAGCTCCCCACCCCCATTGAGACAACCCCAGTTGTTTTCAGACATTGCTAAATATCTATTTCCTTGGGACAAAAATTGGTCCAGCTGAGATCCACTGCCCCAGATCAATTAAATTATAGTCAATGGAGATAGTTGGATAAGGCTTGGGTTTTTCCAAAGGCAAATCCTGGTTTTGTGTGGCATGAAGTTTATCAATTTGGGAGTCCTTCTTTATGAAAAAGAATGCAAATGTAAATACAAATTTAGGTATGGAAGTGAATATTCATTTAGATTGAGTAAAGAAATGACCACACAAAATTAAAGCCTTGGGGATATATATATCTCTTTCTTTTGTGATCATCATAAGCAATTTACCAGCAGAAAATTTGCTTGAATATAACCTAGCTTTCCCCACCTAGAACACTGGACAAGTCTTACCTCTCAGAGGGGCCCATGCCTGAGGGGCCCTGAAGTTCAAGTGTCCTGAGCCAGCTTCATGGATAATCCACTGCTGGGTCTTCCCCTGCTGTGGTCACTAGCTCTGGACAGAAGCTTCCTTCTCCCAGAGAGCAGGCACAAGGCCCAGGAGGCCCAGACACCTTAATCACAATTTCAGAATATTTGGCACTGAGAGGTAGGTTGGAGGTAGGTAGGGAACACAGAGGGAGGGACTCAATTTGCAGCCAAACCCTGAACTCTGGAGAACTGTGACCCTGGACTACGTAAAAGTAGTTCTGGTAACTTTGCTGAGCATTGGTTTTATGTTTTAGCACCAAGATCTGGGGCAGAGTAACCCATCAGACTTTAGGATAAGGAGTAGTGCAGGTTGGGCATCCAGTAGAGTTCCAAGGGTCAACACAATCACCCCTCCTTCTATTCCTTAAGAATGTTGAGTCCCAGCTCAGCTCAGAGATCAAAAGAATCAGGCACTGAATGAGCAGGCCATACAAGCATTCAGTGGCCATAACAAGGGAGCCAGAATTCAGGTCTTAGAAAGAAAAGTTATTTCTCTGCTCCACGAGATGGAGTTGCAGGGAGAGACTACACAAACACAATACTGGATTTCCTGCCTTGGTCAAGATGGACTTAGGAACTGGGTGTGAGGAGGGGTGACTAGGACTGGGTATAGAGTCAGCTGTGAAGCTAGCTCGGAATTATAGAGCAAGGGAGAATGAGATGGGTTGACACAGGGCAATTGCCACTAAACAGAGGCTCTCTTGATCTTGTGCAAGGAACATTAATCTTTGTAACATCAGCAGAGTTGCCCATGGAGGCATCATGGAGCCTGCTAAGAAAATGTATTGGAATTAGGGGCCCTTCTTTTCTTTCTTTTCTTTTTTCTCTTCCTCTTCCTTCCTTCCTCCCTCCCTCCCTCCCTCCCTTCCTTTCTTCCTTCCTTCTGTACTGGGAGTTGAACCCAGGGATCTTCTACCACTGGAATATATCCCCAGCCCTTTTTATTTTTATTTTGAGACAGGATCTTACTGAGTTGCTAAGCTGGCCCAGAACTTGCAATCCTTCTACCTCAGCCTCCGGAGTTGCTGGGATTACAAGTATATACCACTGTGCCCAGCAAGAATTAGGAGTTTTCTAGACCCATGAAATGAAGAGTTGGACCCTGTAGTCACCCCACCATTATTCAGGTTGGCTAGATACTCATTTTATCATTGAGAATTCATGCCAATTCCTCATAAACAAGCTGCTATATCCACAGCGCACCAAAAGCAAGGTTATAAAGGAATTGGAATAACACTAGTTGTTATTTTCCCAACTGTGTTGAACTGGGATCCCAAATCTGTCATAACCAGGCTTGTCTATCTTTGATGTCCATACTTGGTCCATTTCACCCACCACTGCCCATTCTCACAGGTGGTTAAACAGAAGCTAATGATGCTTTGCTTTTGAGGGAATTCAATATCAGCTTTTCATACTTTCGAATGCAACTCTCCATCAATATATTATTAATAATTAATGAAGTAATATCCTACAAATATCTATAACTGCTACTTTGCAGAATTGCAGTGAGGAATAAAAATAATGTATATAAAGTGCTTGACACATCCGTGATATTCATGAAACAGTAATTATTATTAATACTATGAATTTGCTCCAACTCCAAAGTCAGATCTGAGTTTAAATCCTAGCCCTAGATGTGATTGAGCAAATTAATTAAAAGCCACAATCCCTTAGTTTCCACATCTATAAATGGTTAAAAATAGTTCCTACTTTATGTTAATGGTAGATATGTGATAATTCTAAGAGAAGGCATTTAGCATTATGCTTATCATATAGTAAATGATGAATAAACATGAGTTATTGCATTAATTTTTTATGAGGTCCTTACCATTCTGCTTCTGTTTGGTTTGTCCCTGATTTCATCACAATGCTATCTCCTTGTTAATAGCTCCACACTCCTTTTTGCCCTTTTGAAATAACATGCACTTTTGAAATTCTGAAATCTACTTGGAAGAATTCCATTAGATTCTTTCCTTCTCATGCTCATTGACTCTATTTTGATTACTTTTCAGTTTTCTTAAATCCTCTAGGTCCTTTCTCTTTGCCAGTATTATTTTAATTTAGGGCATTCTTGATACACAGCCCATTATTCAGGCCCAGAACATCCTGTGACTTGGAAACTCTTTGTTCAGTAACAGTCATGCCCTTGATTATAATCATGATGCTTGATTCAGATCCATGGTTGTTTTCTCCATCTGTCTGCTTGCCTGCGCTTGCGCCTTCTACTGTGAGTGAGAATCCACCATTATAGTACCTTTCCTTGGTACTTTGAAGGCCTCCTCTCACCTGTGCCTATACTCCTGCTTTGTCTCTGGAATCCTTTGCCCAAGAGTCCTTAAAGACTGTTTTCTTTCTGCTTGTCCTCTTCTTTGAAGTTTTTCTCTTTTTGAGATTTACTAATGGGATTTAAATGTTCGTATTATTTATTAAGCTCTAGCTTCTAAAATAAAGACTATGCTGAGTGACTTGAGTGGCAGAAATATTTAAGTAAATTATATTATATGCAATGGTTATGTTCTTATAAACTATTGATTGGAATTTTTGTAAATAAGCTTTTACTTTAAATATTTTAGGGGAGATAACTTTTTCCCATAGTAAGGGCCTTTGTAAAGTAGATAATTACTCACTAATTTATGTTTTTTAAAAAATATTTTTTTAGTTGTAGATGGGCTCAGTACCTTTATTTTATTTATTTATTAATTTTATGTGGTGCTGAGAATTGAACCCAATGCCTCACATGTGCCAGGCAAGCACTCTAGCACTGAGCCACAACCCCAGCCCTACTAATTTGTTTATACATAAAAATGTGAGAATGTTGATACTGCATTAGACCCTTAGTTCATTTGGTATTCAGTCTTCAGGAAAGGTTTATGAAAATCACAGCTATTAGACCCATTTAAAAATAGAAAGTAACCCAATAATGTCCAGCTTTTTTGATCTCCTGACCGTAAGTTTTTTAAATAATATAGGGAATAGGGGTGGAGCTCCTATTAGTGGTAGAATAGTGGTAGAATGCACACTAAGCATGTGCAAGATCCTGGGTTCAGTATCTAGCACTGCCCTCCTATATAAACAAAATGATAATACATGAAAAAGTAATACACTTCTAGGGAAGCTAATGAATTAAACACATTTGTTAATCTCTGTTGTCTTCCAAATCTTATTAAAATGTGTGTGTGTTTGTGTGTGCGTGTGGCAGAGACAGAAAGACAGAGAGATAAAATGATACACAATCCTAAGAAAAACATAAAGAGAACAGGTGAGGTGAGCACAGCAAATGAGAGACGTCAACAATCTTTTGGATGATAAATGGGTAGGAAATGATAATTGACTTAGTAGAAAGAAAACAGCAGAAATGCTAGTGTCCTTTGGGAAGTAACAGCAAAAAGCAAACTAATGCTTACACTGAACTCCAGAAAGAAATGGGAGATATGTGATTAGCCAAATGCCGCAGTCTGGCTGGGCACAATCAGAAGCCACTTGTCAAAAGAAACTAACTTTATTTTTAGAACCAAACACGCCAAACAAACAGCCTCTCAGGAAAAACCCCTCAGAGCCCAACTGCCACCATCGGCTTTTCACAAGCCTCTCTCTCCCCCCACAAGCTTCTCTCCACCTCCCACAATCCTCCTGCTCTTGAGGCCGATTGGCTGGGTCACGTGGGCAGAGCCAAAAAGTCCCCCAATGAGCAGCTCCGTGGTCTGAAAGGGCAGGGAAACAGTCCAATGAGCATCACCGCAGAGGAGCCAATCAGCTAGATGTTGCTGGGGCCGAGGAGCCAATCAGCTAGATGTTGCTGGGGCCGCTGTGAGCCAATCATCAGCCGGCAGCTGGATTGCTGGCAGCTGGAAGTTTGCTGGGGCCCCTTCGGCTGTGGCTCTCAACATCTCCCCCTCTCTGTTTAAACAACAAGCATGTGGCTTAGGGACCGTGCCTGTTAGGCAGTCCAATTCAACATATGGTCCTTACCCGTCATCGGATGAACTGACCTCTAGGCGTCAGCCTCCTGTCTTAGGTTGGTACCACTGCAATTGGATCATACCCGTCACTGACTACCGGTCCAGCATACAGCCATACTTGTGGATAGGCCTTTGCACCAGTGGGGGGGTGAGGTTCTTTGCCTCACCTCTGTTGGCCCCCAAATTTTAGACCATCACTAGTAGAGGAGGATGCAAAATGTCATGACATTAAGCCAATTGAGGGCTCCTTTGAAAAATTGTACCACCGGTGACATCATCAGCAAAAATACCCCAACACTACCACAAGTCGCTGCACCAACAGATAGTTCAAAATGCATACAGGTGAGCTCACAATGTGTCCAGGCAAGTTCTGCAAGCAATTCAGTGATGGCTATTGTAGAAGGTGTAGATTGGTTTTATCTTTGACTTCACCAGCACTGGGATGAAGATAGGAATTCTGGCAATAATGGCTAAAGAAAAAATTATGTAACATTACAGAAGGCACTAAAAGAAAACAATTTTCTTAACAATTTACATTGTCTTCACCGGCACTGGGATGAAGATAGGAATTCTGGCAATAATGGCTAAAGAAAAAATTATGTAACATTACAGAAGGCACTAAAAGAAAACAATTTTCTTAACAATTTACATTATCTTTAAGAGAATTATTAAATATAATGAAAAGGAAAGGTGAAAGTAAACAAACAGATCTGTTAACCTTCTTTTTTGTTTACATATTAAAACAATCCTCAACAGTTGTTTACCCAATATAAATTAAACCATATAAATCACGTGAAAAAAAAAATATTTGGATCCATTTTATCATGAGCGCTCATCATATATGATATATGGACATTCAAACATATAACACAAAACACAAGTGTGCACACATAACATAATACATACAACACATAACATTATAGTAAAGGCCTTATAACTTTTTACAGGTGAAATCTCCATTGCAATGTTTAAAAACTCTATAATCAAAAAATAGAACTGATCAGCAAAACATTAACCTAGGTATGTATGAGCTCAAAAAACAAAATAGAACTTCATGATATGGCAAAGGGCAATAATAAAATAGATATTGAAAAAAGCATCCTGGTTCTGTTGCAGATGTAAGAATAGCCAAACTGGAGTTTTGGATATCAGTTGTTATGGATTTGAGCCAAATCATCTTCTTTTTGGTCTGTAGAAATCGCTTTAGTTAATCTTTCTGGAATCCAAATCGGCTGCTGTTCTCCCTGTGGAAACACATAAACAGACCCCCGACTCCAGACAATCACTGGGTCAGGACTTTGGTTAATCTCTCTGGAATCCAAATCGGCTGCTGTTCTCCCTGTGGAAACACACAAACAGACCCCCGACTCCAGACAATTACTGGGTCAGGACCTTTCCATTGTCCTGTTAGAATATCCTTCCAAAGTACCTTGGGCTTATGTACATTTTTTGGACACATATGCCTTTCCGCAGCACTAAGTCCTGATGAATCCAAATTTAAAAAGTTTAGAGTAAAAAGGGTTATTTTAAGTTTATCTTTGGGGAATATATACCCCTTCCCAATTCCTTCTTTTTGCTTTAATAAGTACATTTTAATAGTTTGATGAGCTCTTTCAACTATGCCTTGTCCCTGTGGATTGTATGGGATTCCTGTTATATGAGTAATGCCAAATGTTGAGCAAAATTGTTTAAAAGAGGTAGAAGTATAACCAGGGGCATTATCTGTTTTTAACTGTTTTGGAACACCCACAGTGGCAAAATTTTGTAAGCAATGAGCTATAACATCTTTAGTTTTTTCTCCGGCATGAAGGGAGCCCATCAAAAATCCAGAAGAAGTATCAACTGTAACATGCAAATATTTTAATTTTCCAAATTCTGGCAAGTGTGTGACGTCCATCTGCCAAATATGGTTAGGTATCAATCCTCTAGGATTGACTCCAAGATTAACTTGTGGTAAAAAGGTCACACAATTTTGACATTGTTTTATTATTTGTCTAGCTTATTCCTTAGTTATTTTAAAACGCTTTTGTAAAGTATTAGCATTGACATGGAACTTTTTATGAAAATTTATAGCTTCTTCTAGTGTAGAGAAAATATGTATGTCATGTGTAGTTTTATCTGCTAAATCATTGCCCAAACTAAGGGCTCCAGGCAATCCTGTATGTGCCCTGATATGTCCTATAAAGAATGGATCTTTTCTGTCCCAGATTAGACTTTGTATAGTGGAAAGCAAAGAGAAAACAGTAGAAGAAGGGGAAATCCTACCAGCATCTTCAAGAGATACTATAGCATTAACTACATACTGACTATCAGAAAATAAATTAAATACAGAATCTTTAAACATCACAAAAGCTTGTAAAACTGCATTAAGCTCTACCTTTTGAGCTGATTGTTTGGGTACTAAAAATGTAAAAGTTTGATCAGGGGTAACTACTGCTGCTGTACCATTATTTGACCCATCAGTGAATATATTTGGAGCATTCATGATAGGTGTTTTTCTTGTCATTTTTGGAAAAATTACAGGATGCAATGACCAAAAAGACAATAAAGGATTAGATGGTAAGTGGTTATCAAATGAAACATTAGATTTGCACATGATTATTGCCCAAGTATTTAACTCATTAGCTAACTCATCAATTTGATTCATAGTATATGGAGTAATAATTTTATTGGGAGAAATTCCAAACACTCCCTTTGCTGCTTTTATTCCTTTGAGTATTAATTGTCCTACAGCCTCAGGATACCTAGTAAGAATAGTGTTAGGAGAATAAGATAAATGTATCCATAATAATGGACCTTCTTGCCAAAATACTCCTGTAGGAATATTTTTTGTTGGTAGTACAATAAATAATAAAGGCAAACTTATATCAATTCTATCCAAATGCATATTTTCCATATATGTTTCAATGATTTTTAATGCCTTTCTTGCTTCAGGCGTTAACATTCGGGGTGAGTTTGGATCTGATGGACCTTTTAGGATATCAAATAAAGGTCCCAACTCTCCTGTTGGTATACCTAAATAAGGCCTTATCCAATTTATGTCTCCTAATAACTTTTGAAAATCATTAAGTGATTTGAGTTGATCTACTCGTATTTGAATTTTTGGTGGACGGACCATGGTTGAGGATAATAGAACTCCTAAATAATTAATTGGAAAATTTAATTGTACTTTATCTATTGCTATCTCTAGATTATAATTTTTTAATAAGTTTGTAAGTGTGGCATAACATTCTAGCAATGTGTTTTTATCTTTGTGTGCTAATAATACATCATCCATATAGTGAAATATTTGTAGTTCAGGATTTTGATTTCTAAGTGGCTGGATTGCTTTGTTAACATAAATTTGACACATAGTTGGGCTGTTAGCCATCCCTTGAGGGAGTACTTTCCATTCATATCTCTGATCAGGACCTTCATGATTCAGTGCAGGGATAGTAAATGCAAAACGTGGACTATCCTCAGGATGAATTGGAATTGAAAAAAAACAATCTTTAATATCTATAACTAAAACATACCAGGTTTTTGGCAAAGCAGACAACTGAGGAATCCCTGATTGAGCAGGTCCCATAATAACCATCTCATTATTAATGGCTCTTAAATCTTGCAATAATCTCCATTTACCAGATTTCTTTTTGATGACAAAAATGGGAGTATTATGGGGAGATACAGAAGGTTGTATATGTCCTTCTGCTAATTGTTGTTTGACCAGGTCATGGGCTGCTTGTATCTTTTCTTTAGTCAGGGGCCACTGAGGAACCCATACTGGTCTTTCTGATTTCCAAGTAATTTTTATTGTCTCAGTGGCCCTTTCTGAAAATCCAACCCATGTCTGTCTGTTCCTTGATCTATTTGTATTGGTGCTGCTATACCTTGTTCTTGTTTTTCTAATCTTTTTCCTTTCCTAAAACCTTGTCTAGTCATAATAGTGGGTGCATTTTGGTTGATGTTATTTGTTAATGTCAAACCTAATTGATCTAGGACATCTCGTCCCCATAAATTTACGGGAAGATGATCCAATACATATGGCTGTATAGTTCCTTCACATCCTTCAGGATCCTTCCAATCTAATACCATTGCACTTCTATGGGGATTAGTCGCCACTCCTAGGCCTCGAAGCGTTTGAGTGGCTTGTTGTAATGGCCAATGTTTTGGCCATTCTTGACGAGAGATGATGCTAAGGTCTGCACCTGTATCCAGTAGCCCATTAAATTCATGTCCTTGAATATTTAGTTTTAGCATGGGGCGAGAATCTAAATTTAAAGAAAGCATAGCCCAATCTACACCTGTGGAACCTAATCCCTTGGAACCTCTTTCTACAGTACGACTGGAAAATTTATCATGTAGGCTGGGTATTATTAACAACTGTGCTATTCTATCTCCTGGTGAAATTACTGATATACCCTTTGGAGAACTGGCTATAATTTTTATTTCACCTTCATAATCGGGATCAATTACCCCAGGACTTATCATAAGTCCTTTTAGAGTAGAAGAGCTGCGTCCCAATAATAAGCCTACTGTTCCTTTGGGAAGAGGTCCTTTCACCCCTGTGGGAATGATTTGAACTCCCATCTCTGGAGTTAGTACTGCTCTGGCGGAGGCGCAGATGTCCAACCCTGCGCTCCCTCTGGTTTGTCTGATGAGGGATCTGATGGACAATGTGTCCTGGGCACTACCCTGATGGGGTTGCTGGGTTCCTCCAGTGCTCCGTATATTTGTGGTTTTGGGCCCCGGAGCATTGGGCCCCCTTGTCCATTTTTTGGCAATGGAGCCTGATGCCTTTCTCCACGATATCGTGGATAAACACCTGGTCCTTGTTCGTTTTTTGATAATGGAGTACCCTCTATGGTGGTTTGAGAACGGCATTCATTAGCCCAATGTCTCCCTCTACGGCATCGTGGGCAAATACCTGGTATTCTACTCCTTGGATACCTAGTTTTGTTAAACCCTCCTCCAATGGGGCAATTCCTTTTAAAATGTCCTGTTTGTTCACAATTGTAGCATGTTCTTGGCCTGGCATCTAAAGCCTGTTTTACTGCAGCTGCCACAATTTGCCCTTGTTCATTAATGTCTCTGGCATCTAAAGCCTGTTTTACTGCAGCTGCCACGACTTGCTCTTGTTCATTAATGTCTCTACATAATTTAATATATGTGTTTAAATCTTCATGTTTCCATGGTCTAATGATATCTCTGCACCAACGATTCGCTTGCTCATAAGCCAGGTGTTTTAGTAATGGCATTGCTTGTTCTGTATTCCCAAAAACTCTGGTAGCTGTTTGAATAAGCCTATCTACAAATTCAGCATAAGGTTCATTAGCTCCTTGTATTACCTTAGATAATTGACCTTGTAAACCTCCATGTCCTTGTAAAGTCTTCCATGCCTTAATTGCATCTGCAGCAATTTGTGCGTATACGCCAGGATCATATGCAATTTGTTGCTGCTGATCCTCATAAGGTCCCTTTCCTAACAACATATCTAGATTTCTCTGAGGATAACCAGCTGCTGCATTTCGCCTAGCCGTCTCCTTGCAAAATTCCTCATTGGCAACCTTCCATAACAGGTATTGTCCTCCATTTAGCACAGCTTTACACATATTAGCCCAATCTGCTGGCGTCATGTTCAAGTTGTTAATGGATTCGACCAAGCTTACAGTGAAGGGTGCTTGAGGACCATAGGTTGTTACAGCCTCTTTTAGCTGCTTCACTGTTTTGAAATTTAAAACTTGGTAAAATCGCTGCCCTCCTGCCTCAAATACAGGGCATGTTAATATTTGAGATCTTGTCTCAGGATCCCAACTATCAACTGCGGGGGTTGGGGACCTCCCAGCATATGGAGGTGACCTTGTTAGTTGGACACTTACGTCCTCTGGTGATAGAAAGGTGTTAGTAGCAGTCTCCTGTAGAAAGGTGTTAGTAGCAATCTCCTGTTGTAACTTTCCCCCTGATGGCTTTTTCTGTTTTACACTTTCTTTCTCTGTCTGACTAACTTGAGAGGCCTTCTCTTTTACTTGAATCTTTTCCTCTGTCTGACTAACTTGAGAGACCTTCTCTTTTACTTGAATCATTATGTCTTCTCCTTCCTCTACCATTGTCTGAACTGAAGGCTTTGGACTAAGCAAACAAGATACGAACGTCCACAATGGCAATGTGCCAACTGGCAGAGTCCCTGGGCTTTTCTTTTCTATTCTTTTTAAATCTTCACCATGATGGTTCCATTGTGATATATTTAACAACTCCTCCTTAAAAAGCCATGGGCTACATTTTTGTATTGTATCAACGTATGCCCTGACTGCTATTGATTTTACTGGGATGCCTCCTTCCTCTAACAATTTACTTAACACTCTTTCAGTTTGTTTTTTACTAATTTCTGATCCCGTATTTCTACTATAATACAACCCAACAAGATGACGCCAAACAAAACCGAGACAGAATGAAATAAAAAGGGAACAACAAAAAGTCATTATAGCCTTTCTATCCTCCTGACATGTGCATCCGTCCTTTCTCCCTATCTGTTCCTCAGACGTAAATAGTTTTTCCTCAGATGTGAGCGGTTTTTCTTCCGTCTCACTCATCTCCAGGGACAGGCAACTTAAAACAAAAGTGAAACAAAATAACAAAAGAAGAATCTTAAAATGGCTACCCATCCTCTCGCCCTGCCCTCAGGGGCGAGCAGTTTCACTTACCCTCAGTCGCTCCCCGTGCGAGCCACCAAATGCCGCAGTCTGGCTGGGCACAATCAGAAGCCACTTGTCAAAAGAAACTAACTTTATTTTTAGAACCAAACACGCCAAACAAACAGCCTCTCAGGAAAAACCCCTCAGAGCCCAACTGCCACCATCGGCTTTTCACAAGCCTCTCTCTCCCCCCACAAGCTTCTCTCCACCTCCCACAATCCTCCTGCTCTTGAGGCCGATTGGCTGGGTCACGTGGGCAGAGCCAAAAAGTCCCCCAATGAGCAGCTCCGTGGTCTGAAAGGGCAGGGAAACAGTCCAATGAGCATCACCGCAGAGGAGCCAATCAGCTAGATGTTGCTGGGGCCGAGGAGCCAATCAGCTAGATGTTGCTGGGGCCGCTGTGAGCCAATCATCAGCCGGCAGCTGGATTGCTGGCAGCTGGAAGTTTGCTGGGGCCCCTTCGGCTGTGGCTCTCAACAGGAGAAACTGCAAACCGAGGGACTGAGGGAAAATCTATATAAAGAAGAATTAGACTCCTTCAAGATTTCCCACTCCTTCTACCCAGACAAAAGCATACTCTACTCCCATCCCAGTGGGAGATTAGATAGACCTTTGCTCTCTGGAAAAGCTGACCCAGAAAGATTTTGAACTCCAGCATCCCTAAAGTGGCTGAAGTCACCCGGTGGAATACCTTGTTAAAAACAGAGGAATTACATGAAAGTGTACAGACCAAAAATTGGGACTCCAAGCAATTTTATGTTAATTTCCAGATGCTAGCATCTATTCTTCTATTCCATTAGGTAGGAGATTATAGGATTCTTCCTTTGGGAAGACTCCGCTTCCAAACCAGCTGGATCTTTGCCCAACGATCTTACAGACAAAGCAGTTATCAATTATTCTCCACTTATGAACATAGAAACCAAGAACTGTAATTAGCAGTTTAGTGCTGTCATCCTAATACATGCATGGATGGCCAAGGATCATACAAAAAGCATTGTTGAAAGTTTTTACAATGAAAGGTATTTGGAAAATAACAGAAAAGGGGCTGGGATTGTGGCTCAGTACATGTGAGGCACTGGATTCGATAGTCAGCACCACATAAAAAATGAATGAATGAATAAAATAAGGGTGTTGTGTCAATCTACAACCAAAAAATTTTTAAAAAACAATAAAAATAACAGAAAATAGAAACTTGGAGGAAAGGAAACAATTCAGGAAGTGCAAGGGAAAACATACATATTTCTCAGAGGAATAGAAAGACAATCATGATCATTAAGAGAAAAAATGCTCTTGAATATAAAAAAAAGAATAAATTTAAAATTTTAATGAATACAAAGTCAAGAAAATCCCTCAATAAGAAGAATATAGGGGAAAAAAAATAGAAGGAAAATGGGAGAGGTAAAGTGAGCAAGGTTGAGGTTCGGACAAAGACCTCTATCAACAACAGGACTTCTAAGAGAGGAGGAAGAGCTGGGGACATAGCTCAGTTGGTAAAGTACTTACTTACCTTGCATGCACAAGGCCCTGGGTTCAATCCTCAGTACCACATAAATAAATAAAGAAGTAAAAGAGGAGGAAAGAGAAGAGAAGAGAAAGTAAGTTATGGAACACAGGAAAAAATTAGACATAAAAAGTGGAAAGGGGAAAATTTTAAATAAAAAAAAAAACAAGAGTTTAAATTAATTTAACAAAAAGTTATAAATAATTTAAAACAGGCAAAATGTAACTAACAAAGGGATAATAGGGTTCCCTGAAAGAGAAAACCAAAGCAAAGGAATAGAAAAAATACTAAAAAATATAATTGGAGAAAACTTTCCTGAGATTAAAAAATAAAAAGTATACATTGAAGAGGCACACCACATACCTGAGAACACCACCTCAGACTAAATAGCACCAAGATATATCTATGAAAATTATTAAACTTTACAAAAAAAGAGGCAAGTGACTTTTAAAGGAAAGAAATACAAGTTGTCCATCAGACTTTTTGACAGCAATAATTTATGCCAAAAGAAAATGAAATAACATATTTAAGATATTTAAGGGATGAAAATATAAGTCTAGGATTTTATATCTCAGTAAATTGATTTTTAAATTTTAAGAAAATCAGCTGTTTTCATACTCAAGAACTCAGGGAAGCTGGGTGTAGCAGTGCACACTGGTAATCCTGAGACAACAAGGTTGCCCAGGCTGTCTTTGAACTTGCATTGCTCCTGCCTCAGCCTCCCAAATCACAGGGATTACAGGCACGTGCCACTATACCCAGTCAAAATGGTGCCAAGTTTGAGGCCAGATTGGGCACCTTATCTCAAAATAAAGTAAAAATAGGGCTGGGGATATAGCTCAGAGGTAGAGTACTTTCTTAGAATGTGAGAGGCACTGAGTTCAATTCCCAGGATTACAAACAAAAATAAAAATCAAAAAAACAAAAATCAGCTCAAGGAATATTTTCCCCCTAAGTGTTACCTGAGGAATACACTAGGTAACTAACTTTCTTTTCCTTCCTTCCTTCCTTCCTTCCTTCCTTCCTTCCTTCCTTCCTTCCTTCCTTCCTTTCTTTCTTTCTTGGAGTGGTGGTACTGGGGATTGAACTCAGAGCCTTGACATGCTAGGCAACTTCTCTGACACTGAGCTATATATAGCTCCAATCTCTAGAAAATGAGTTCCAGAAATCAAAAATAACTATCAGTTTAAGGACTTATAATTACTTGTAGAGCTAAAGCTAAATGTTCAGGCAATATAATATGGTACAAATTCAAAAAATCAAATTAGTCAAAAAGAGAGTACGAATGTAAAAAATATTTTAAAAAACTGTCCCTATTGGTTACAATTGTCATGCTAGTATTAGTATTAGTAGTCTGATACTATATGTTCAATGCCAAATAAAATATAGGAGTAATAATGAGAATTTCTAATTCGATTATCCCATGTGTTCTTAGGAACTAGGATTCTTAGTATGTAATTAAGAAAATATAACTGTAGGGGCTAGGGTTGTGGCTCAGCAGTAGAGTGCTTGCCTAGCACGTGTGAGGCCCTGGGTTCAATTCTCAGCATCACATATAAATAAATAAATAAATAAAGGCATTGTGTCCAACTAAAAAATTAAAAAAAAAGAAAATATAACTGTAATAAATAAGTAATGTCAAAAATACAAACAAGCAATAAAAATGTAACATTGTAATATATGAAAGAAAGAAATGAACAAAAAACAACAATCCTTGTTATGTTTTATGGAAATAAATGGAATGTTCCCCAAAACTTCATATGTTGAAGACTTGGTCCCCAGCATAGCAGTGTTCAGAGATGGGGCTTTGAGGAAATAATTGAATCATCAGACCATTGCTGGCTGAATGGTCTGCTGTGAGGCAGAGGAAACTGTAGGCAAGTGGAATATGGTTGAAGAAAGTAGGTCACAAGGGACATGACCTTGGAAACTATATCTTATCCCTGGTCCCTTCTCTCTCTTCTCTGTTGTCTCTCTCTTTATTTCTTTCTGCTTCCTGAATGCCATGAGCTGATCAGGTTTCTTCTGCCATGCCTTTCTGCCATGATGCACTCACTGTCTCTCCTCTGGTCCAAAGCAATGAAGTCAGCCAACAATGGACTGAAACACCTGAAACCATGAGCCAAAATCAATATTTCCTCCTTTGAGTTGTTTATGTCAGATATTTTGGTCACTGGGATGAAAAGCTGACTATCATAACATATAGGCCCAAATTTGAATGAAATATCAAAAAGAACTCATAAGGAATAGACAATGACCAATCCTGTAATGAGTCAATGCCCAGAATATAGTCTTCCCCACCCACCATGTGATTGACCCCAGAGGCACTGTACCACTGAGCTATATCCCCAGATCACTTTATGTTTATTTTGAGATAGGGTCTTGCTACGTTGTCCAGCCTGGCCTCAAATTTGAGGTCCTATTGCCTCCACTTCCCAAGTAGCTGGGATTTACAGGTATTCTCAGAGTGAATATAATCTTCAAATGCCATTTCTCATTAAAAGAAACAAGGCTTTGGGGAGGAAATGGTTGACTTCAGATCTGGGGCAGGAGATTTATAAACAGTCTAAAATATCACATGGCAAGGAAGCTTTTAAGGATTACTAGGGTCATATCAAAAGGACTCAAAAGCCAACTTTTAACAGCACTCTCTCACTGGCTAAAGACGGGATGACTGGAACTTTAAAAACGATAATATGGGGACCTCTGACTTCCAGTTTGGTATGTCAGGAGATTAGAAGTTGCCACTCTGCCCTAATAATGAGTAAAAAGCTGAACAAACTGAAAAATCAAGAACTCTGTTGATCTGACAGAAAAGAGAGGTCACAGTGTAAACTGATGACCCATGATCCCAAGATTGGAGAGATTGACAAGTGAATATAGAGCACTGTAGCTTGCCAGGCTAGACCAGAGACTCATGGGCAGAAACCACTGTGGGAACTAGCACTTAGGCAGAGAAACCTGAACCCTAATGGATGACTTGCTGTAGGCTTGGTGTGAAGAAGCCTGATAGATAAAAACTCAAGGGGACTAGTCATGGAGTGGGGTCAGGAACATGATATCGTGAGATTTACCTCCTGGGGCTCTACTAGGTTCTCAGAGTGAATATCTGAGAAAAATCTCTTCATGCTTCTGGCATGGAGAGGGAATAAAGAACCATAATAAAATGTGCCAGGACATTGTGTTCTTAATAAGATCTGCCTTCAGGAGAAGCTATTTTATCCAGAGCCTAACCAATATGGGCAAAAGAATATCACCAACTTCAACTTCCTATAGTTTTCCATGTGAGGAAAGGGAAATTCCCTCCAGCCTTCCAGTCCCTCCTGAGGCGGGAGGAACAAAACAAAGCTTAGAAGCAGTTGGGAGGGTCACAGTTCAGGGGCACAGGCTCCCCATAGGACCTAATCATAGGATGACAGAATACATTCCCTCTTCTGATAACTTACTGCTAATTATTAAAAGCATTAATAGGAGTTGGGGCTGGGGCTCAGTGGTAGTGCACTTGCCTGGCTTGTGTGAGGCACTGGTTTCAATTCTCAGCACCGCATATAAATACATAAAATAAAGGTCTATCAACAATTAAAAAATAAAACTAAATTTAAAAGGATTAAAATATTATAGTTTATTTTACACAGTATATTTGCTTGCCTTTCAACAATTTTTTTTCAACAAAAAAAAACTGCAGTGCATACTAAGAGGCAAAAACAGTTTGAAGAGACAACAGGTAAAAGAACCAGAATCAGATATGGCAAGTATGTTGATAATTTTTAAAAATTATGATTAGTATGCTAAGGGCCTTGATGGGAAAAGTAGACAATGTGCCAAAACAGATGAATAACATAAGAAGAGAGGGTGATTCTAAAAAAAAAAAAAAGTAACAAACACACACTAGAGATCAAAAGCACTGTAACATAAATGAAGACTGCCTTTAATGGGCTTGTTAGTGGACAGGATAGCTGTGGAAAGAATCTCTGTGCTTATACCATAATACCAACTTCCAAAAACTGAAAAGCAAAGAAAAAAAAAAAAAACCAAAAAACTAAAAAATAAATGCATGTTGGCAGATAACATAAACATCTATGTAGAAAATCTGAAAGAATTGACAAAAGTTCCTGGAACTAATAACCAATTACAGCAAAGTTGTAAGATACAAGTTTAATATGCAAAAGTCAATCATTTCCCTATATACCAGCAATGAAAAAGTGGAATTTGAAATTAAAATCACATTACTATTTAAATGAATATCCCCCCAAAGAAACAGTTAGATATAAAACTAACAAAATATATACAAGCTGTATATGAGAAAGACTACAAACTCTGAAAGATATCAAAGAAGGTCTAAATAAATTAAGGGATATTCCATGTTCATGGACAAGAAGATTCAATATTATTAAGATGTCATTTCTTTCCAATTTGATCTATAGATTCAACGCAATCCAAACAAACTCTCAGCAAGTTATCATATAGATTGGTTTGTTTGTTTTGCAATATTGGGGATCCAATCCAGGGTCTCACACATGCTAGGCAAGTGCTGTACCACTGAACTACATTCCTAGTTCTTACCATGTAGATATTGATAAATCAATTCTAAATTTTATAGACAGAGTCAAATCTAGTTGACACAATATTGAAGGAGAAGAACAAAGTTGAAAGACTGACTCCTCTCAACTTTAAGACTTACTGTAAACCTACAGTAATAAAGACAGTGTGGTATTGGTAAAATAATAGACAAATCAATCAATGAAACAGAATACAGAATGTTGAAAAAATTCCACATTAGTCAGCTGATATTTGACAAAATACAAAGGCAATTCAATGAAGCAAAGAGTCTTTTCCACAAATGATGCTGGAACAAATTGCATATCCACATACAAAAAAAAAAAAAAATCTAGACACAGACCCTATACTCTTGCAAAAAATTAATTTAAAATGGATCTGAGACCCAAATGTAAAACTATACAATGCCCGTGCGACTAGGCGGCTGAAGACCGCACGCCCGCCGGCGACCGATCATCTGCCCGCTGCCTGCGCGACTGGGCGGCTAGAAACCGCCCGCCCGCTGGCGACCGACCCTGCGATTGGGCAGCTAGAGATCACCCGCCCGCCAGCGACAGCCCACCCGCTGTCCGCGCGACTGGGCAGCTGGAGACCGCCTGCCAGCCGGCAACTGATCACCCACTGACTGCCCACGCGACTGGGCGGTTGGAGTCCGCCCGCCCGCCAGTGACCGATCGCCCACCGGCTGCCAGCGCGACTGGGCGGCTGGAGACCGCCCGGCCGCCAGCGTCCGGGACCTGAAACCAACCAGAGACAGTCCAGTCCAACCCCTCCATTCGGACACCCCAGTAAGGAGTCTGGGGCCCGCCATAGCAGGGAGGTGACGTCACTGGAGCTCGGCCGTCGGAATTCCTTCTCAGCGGAATCCACTTTAGCAAGCATAGTCTACCAACACAAAAGAGAGATATAAAAAACCAAAACAAATTTATAGAAGAGAGCAGAAACACAGCAATCAAATAGAACTGGAAAGTAGCGTGAACATCATGAAAAAACAAGGGAAAAAAGGAGTACAAACAATGCAGGACAACTTAAATCTACAGGAGGACCTAGAAGCATCAGAAACAGGGATAGGGAAAGAACTCAAGGCATACCTAACTCAGATGGAAAGGAATATTAGAGAAGACATGAGACAGCAAGTCCAAGCAATAAAAGTATATTTTGAAAATGAATTAAACAAACAAATTCAAATGGCAAAGAACGAGCTTTACCAGGAGATAGAGATCTTAAAACAAAATCAAAGAGTAATCCTAGAAATGCAGGAAACTATAAACCAAATTAAAAACTCAAACGAGAATATTACAAATAGACTAGATCAAGTAGAAGTCAGAACATCAGATAATGAAGACAAAGTTTATCAACTTGAAAAGAATATAGTCAACACAGAAAAGATGCTTAAATCCCACGAGCAATCTATTCAAGAGATATGGGATGTCATAAAAAAAACAAATCTGAGAGTCATCAGGATAGAAGAAGGCACAGAGAATCAAACCAAAGGAATGGACAACCTATTAAATGAAATAATTCTAGAAAACTTCCCAGAGATGAAAGATGGAATGGATTGCCAAATCCTGGAAGCCTACAGGACCCCAAACATCCAAAAATGTAATAGGCCAACTCCAAGACATATAATTATGAAGATAGCCAACATACAGAACAAGGAGAGAATATTAAAAGCTACGAGAGAAAGGAGGCAGATTACATTCAGGGGTAATCCAATTAGGTTAATGACTGATTTTTCATCACAGACTTTGAAAGCGAGAAGATCCTGGAACAATGTATTTCAAACGCTGAAAAATAATGGATTCCAACCAAGAATACTGTATCCAGCAAAATTAAGCTTCAGATTTGACAATGAAATTAAAATCTTTCATGATAAACAAAAGCTAAAAGAATTCGCAGCCAGAAAACCAGCACTGCAAAGCATTTTGAGCAAAATACTACAAGAAGAGGAATTGAAAAATAGTGCCCAAAACTAACAGCAGGAGGTATCTCAGTAAAGGGGGAGGAAAATAACCAAAAAGTAAAAACTAGCCAAACTAAAATAAATAAATAAATAAACATGACTGGAAGTACAAACCATATTTCAATAGTAACCTTAAATGTTAATGGCCTAAACTCACCAATCAAGAGACATAGGCTAGTAACCTGGATCAAAAAAACAAATCCAACAATATGCTGCCTTCAGGAGACTCATATGATAGGAAAAGACATACACAGGCTGAAGGTAAAAGGTTGGGAAAAATCATATCACTCACATGCCCCTCGGAAGCAAGCAGGAGTGGCCATACTCGTATCGAATAAAATCAACTTCAAACCTAAGTTAATCAAAAGGGATGAAGAAGGATACTATATACTGTTAAAAGGAACCATCCACCAACAAGACATAACAATTATCAATTTGTATGCACCAAACAATGGAGCTGCAACGTTCATAAAACAAACTCTCCTCAAGTTCAAGAGTCAAATAGACTACCACACAATAATTACGGGTGACTTCAACAGACCGCTCTCACCATTAGACAGATCCTCTAGACAAAAGCTGAATAAAGAAACTATTGAACTCAATAGCACAATCAATAACCTAGACTTAACCGACATATATAGAATATATCAACCATCATCAAGTGGATACACGTTCTTCTCAGCAGCACATGGATCCTACTCAAAGATAGACCATATACTATGCCATAGGGCAACTCTTAATAAATATAAAGGCATAGAGATAATACCATGCACCATATCTGATCATAATGGAATGAAACTGGAAATCAATGATAAAAGAAGGAAGGAAAAATCCTACATCACATGGACAATGAACAATATGTTACTGAATGATCAATGGGTTACAGAAGACATGAAGGAGGAGATAAAAAAATTCATAGAGACAAATGACAATACAGACACAACATACCGGAATCTATGGGACACAATGAAAGCAGTTTTAAGAGGGAAATTCATTTCTTGGAGTTCTTTCCTCAAAAAAAGAAAAAACCAACAAATACATGAACTCACACTACACCTCAAAAACCTAGAAAATGAAGAGCAAAATAACAGCAAATGTAGTAGAAGACAAGAAATAATTAAAATTAGAGCAGAAATCAACGAAATTGAAACAAAAAAAAATGAAAAAACTAAAAGTTGGTTCTTTGAAAAAATAAATAAGATCGACAGGCCCTTAGCCATGCTAACGAAAAGAAGAAGAAAGAGAACTCAAATTACTAACATACGGGATGAAAAAGGCAATATCACAACAGACACTACAGAAATACAGAAGATAATTAGAAAGTATTTTGAAACCCTATATTCCAATAAAATAGAAGATAGTGAAGATATCGATAAATTTCTTAAGTCATACGATCTGCCCAGATTGAGTCAGGAAGACACACACAATTTAAACAGACCAATAACAAAGGAAGAAATTGAAGAAGCCATCAAAAGACTACCAACCAAAAAAAGCCCTGGACCGGATGGGTATACAGCGGAGTTTTACAAAACCTTCAAAGAAGAATTAATACCAATACTTTTCAAGCTATTTCAAGAAATAGAAAAAGAAGGAGTTCTTCCAAATTCATTCTATGAGGCCAACATCACCCTGATCCCGAAACCAGACAAAGACACTTCAAAGAAAGAAAACTACAGACCAATATCTCTAATGAACTTGGATGCAAAAATTCTCAATAAAATCCTGGCGAATCGAATACAAAAGCATATCAAAAAAATTGTGCACCATGATCAAGTAGGATTCATCCCCGGGATGCAAGGCTGGTTCAATATACGGAAATCAATAAATACTATTCACCACATCAATAGACTTAAAGACAAGAACCATATGATCATCTCGATAGATGCAGAAAAAGCATTTGACAAAGTACAGCATCCCTTTATGTTCAAAACACTAGAAAAACTAGGGATAACAGGAACTTACCTCAACATTGTAAAAGCTATATATGCTAAACCTCAGGCTAGCATCATCCTAAATGGAGAAAAACTAAAGGCATTCCCTCTAAAATCTGGAACAAGACAGGGATGCCCTCTATTACCACTTCTATTCAATTTAGTTCTTGAAATACTAGCCAGAGCAATTAGACAGACAAAAGAAATTAAAGGCATAAAAATAGGAAAAGAAGAACTTAAATTATCGCTATTTGCGGATGACATGATAATATATTTAACAGACCCAAAAGGGTCTACAAAGAAACTGCTAGAGTTAATAAATGAATTCAGCAAAGTGGCAGGATATAAAATCAACACACATAAATCAAAGGCATTCCTGTATATCAGCAACAAAACTTCTGAAATGGAAATGAGGAAAACCACTCCATTCACAATATCCTCAAAGAAAATAAAATACTTGGGAATCAACCTAACAAAAGAGGTGAAAGATTTATACAATGAAAACTACAAAATCCTAAAGAGAGAGATAGAAGAAGATCTTAGAAGATGGAAAAATGTACTCTGTTCATGGATAGGCAGAACTAACATCATCAAAATGGCGATATTACCCAAAGTTCTTTACAGGTTCAATGCAATGCCAATTAAAATCCCAACGGCATTTCTTGTAGAAATAGATAAAGCAATCATGAAATTCATATGGAAAAACAAAAGACCCAGAATAGCAAAAGCAATTCTAAGCAGGAAGTGTGAATCTGGAGGTATAGCGATACCAGAGTTCAAACTGTACTACAAAGCAATAGTAACAAAAACAGCTTGGTACTGGTACCAAAACAGGCAGGTGGACCAATGGTACAGAATAGAGGACACAGAAACCAATCCACAAAATTACAACTTTCTTATATTTGATAAAGGGGCTAAAAGCATGCAATGGAAGAAGGATAGCATCTTCAACAAATGGTGCTGGGAAAATTGGAAATCCATATGCAATAAAATGAAACTGAATCCCTTTCTCTCGCCATGCACAAAAGTTAACTCAAAATGGATCAAGGAGCTTGATATCAAATCAGAGACACGGCGTCTGATAGAAGAAAAAGTTGGCTACGATCTACATACTGTGGGGTCAGGCTCCAAATTCCTTAATAGGATGCCCATAGCCCAAGAGTTAATAACAAGAATAAATAAATGGGACTTACTTAAACTAAAAAGTTTTTTCTCAGCAAGAGAAACAATAAGAGAGGTAGACAGAGAGCCTACATCCTGGGAACAAATTTTTACCCCTCACACTTCAGATAGAGCCCTAATATCCAGAATATACAAAGAACTCAAAAAATTAAACAATAAGATAACAAATAACCCAATCAACAAATGGGCCAAGGACCTGAACAGACACTTCACAGAGGAGGACATACAATCAATCAACAAGTACATGAAAAAATGCTCACCATCTCTAGCAGTCAGAGAAATGCAAATCAAAACCACCCTAAGATACCATCTCACTCCAGTAAGATTGGCAGCCATTATGAAATCAAACAACAATAAGTGTTGGCGAGGATGTAGGGAAAAGTGTACCCTTGTACACTGGTGGTGGGACTGCAAATTGGTAAGGCCAATCTGGAAAGCAGTATGGAGATACCTGGGAAAGCTGGGAATGGATCCACCATTTGACCCAGCTATCGCCCTCCTCGGACTATTCCCTGAGGATCTTAAAAGAGCGTACTATAGGGATACTGCCACATCAATGATCATAGCGGCACAATTCACAATAGCTAGACTGTGGAACCAACCTAGATGCCCTTCAATAGATGAATGGATAAAAAAATGTGGCATCTATACACAATGGAGTACTATGCAGCAATAAAAAATGACAAAATCATAGAATTTGCAGGGAAATGGATGGCATTAGAGCAGATTATGCTAAGCAAAGCTAGCCAATCCTTAAAAAACAAATGCCAAATGTCTTCTTTGATATAAAGAGAGCAACTAAGAACAGAACAGGGAGGAAGAGCATGAGGAAAAGATTAACATTAAACAAAGACGAGTGGGGGGAGAGAAAGGGAGAGAGAAGGGAAAGCATATGGAAATGGTAGGAGACCCTCAATGTTACACAAAATTACATAGAAGAGGATGTGAGGGGAAAGCGGGGGGGAAACAAGGGAGAGAACTGAACAACAGCAGATGAGGTAGAGAGGGATGATGGGAGGGGAGGGGAGGGGGGATAATAGGGGAAAGGAAAGGTAGCAGAATACATCAGTCACTAATATGCCATTATGTAAAAATGTGAGTGTGTAACCGATGTGATTCTGCAATTTGTATTTGGGGTAAAAATGCGAGTTCATAACCCAATTGAGTCAAATGTATGAAAGATGATATATCATGAGTTTTGTAATGTTTTGAACAACCAATTAAAAAAAAACAAATTGCATATCCACATACAAAAAAAAATTCTAGACACAGACCCTATACTCTTGCCAAAAATTAATTTAAAATGGATCTGAGACCCAAATGTAAAACTATACAATGCCTAGAAAATAACATAGGAGAAAATCTAGTTGACCTTGGGTTTGGTGATGAATTTTTAGATACAGTATCAAAGCCATGATCCATGAAATAAATAATTGATAAGATGGGCTTGGACTTCATTAAAATTAAAATTTTCTGCTTGTCTAAAGATATTGTCAATTAGGACTATAGGTATAGCTCTGGAGTAGAGCACTTGCCTAATATGCACAAGACTCTGGATTCAATCCCTAGCATAAATTGAAATTTTAACTGACAATTGCAAGACTCATTTTGAGGCTCAAGCCAAAAGTAAATGTAAACTCCAGACCCAATTTACCCTGTTGACTTTTGGGGACTTATTTATAATGCTGATCTCAAAAGTAAAAGGTACTTTCCAAACAATCCTAGCTTCCCTAAGAATATATTGTAAACCCAAATATTTTTCATAAATAAATAAATTGTGGAAATTTATACCACTTGGTATATTCCTACTGTACAGTTGTGAAAACAAATGTGTTATAAACATGTATTTGACACCATGTATTAGACAAATACAATTAGAAATGCTAGATCTTGAAACATGAGGTTTAATGACAATACTAAGTTAGTCCAGTGTTATATATTGCAAACTATATTTTTAATATTTACTTTTTAGTTTAATCGGACATAATACCTGTATTTTATTTATTTTTATGTGGTGCTGAGGATCGAACCCAGGTCTCTTTATATGTGCTAGGTGAGCGCTTTACCACTGAGCCAGCCCACAAACTATTTTTTGCATTTGCTTATTTTCATTATTTTATGTTTTTGTTCTTTTGTAGTGCTAGGGATCAAACCCAGGGCCTTGTGCATGCCAGGCAAGTGCTCCACCACAAAACTATACTCCAAGCTCCTATTTATATTTTATTTTATTAATATGTTTTTTAATTGTCAATGGATCTTTTTTATTTTATTTACCTATATGTGGCGCCTCACATATGCCAGGCAAGGGCTCTACCACTGAGCAACAACTCCATCCCTGATTTATATTTTAATGGCATATTTATGTAAACACAAAAAATAATAACCTAAGGAAAGAAGGAGAGTAAGTGGAATAAAGAATAGAGGAGGGAATATAAGGATTTCAATTGTATTTTCAGTGTTCTTTTTTAATCTGTTATGGAATTACTTCTGGTTTTCTCCTGAAGGGCCCCAAGGTATACAAGTTCCTTAAGTTTCCCAGCCATTTTGAAAGATAATGCTTTCATTTGACCTCAAGTTGAACTTTCAATTTTGAAAGGTATACCCTAATTCTGGCATTATGAATTTTATGAGTTTAATTTTGGGGAACAGGTACTAGGGATTGAACTCAGGGACACTTGACCACTGAACCATATCACCAGCTCTTTTTTCTATTTTATTTAGGGACAGGGTCTCATTGAGTTGCTTAGAGCCTCACTAAGTTGCTGAGGCTGGATTTGAACTCGAGATCCTCTTGCCTCAGCCTCCTGAGCTGCCAGGAATACAGGTGTGCGCCACTGTGCCCGACATATGAACATAATTTTGTTCATTCTGTCCTTACTGTTGTACCATTACAGATGGTCTCCAGAGAGAGTTTATTTAGAGTTAGTCAGACACCAGGTAAAATCCTAACTTTATCAATTGTTAGTTGCCTAACACCAAGTGATGTAATTGTTTCCTTGTCTGTGAAATGGCAGTAACAGAAACTCCCCTCTGGTTATTAAGCTATATGTTTAGAGGCTGGCAGAAAGATGACACTCAATAAATGCTAGTTGCTTTAAGACATACATCATATTCTTTCTTAACCTTTGGACTAGTTTTTAAAGGAAGGAATAAATGAATGTGTACCAGGAGAATTGTAGAGTCTGCAATGTCGTAGGTACACCAAGACAGCAGGTTTTATACAGAAATATAAGTAATAAGGGAAGACATCAATTATAGTTTTTGAATAAGTGTATTTTAGGGATAGAACAAAAACATGCAAATTCTTTGCATACCATTGAAGAGGAAGCTAGTATATATACGTAAAAAATACATGATAGAAGAAATTAAGTTGTTTCTACTGGCCTCCATATATGGATGGGCAAATTCAGTTTTATCAGCCAGAATGCAGTAGCACACACCTGTAATCCCAGCTACTCAGATGGCTGAGACAGGAAGATCACAAGTTTGAGGCCAGCTTGGCAATTTAGTGAAATCCTGTCTCAACATTTAAAAGGGAAAAAGAGAGGCTGGAGGTATAGCTCAGTGGTAGAGTCCCCTTGGGTTTAATCCCCAGTACCCACCAACACACACAATTTAGTTATGTCATATGATATATTGACTAGATTACCTGTAATAAATACAAAGTGAAAGTTATGAACTGATAGTTGCTAAGAATGGAATGGAGGTAAAGACAGAGAGTTGAATAAATTAAGAGTGAAGGTGTTTTGTGGGTTTGAATGTTATAACATCTGTGGTTAATACGTGATTATCTTCTGATGTACTTTGGCAATAATTAGATGAGGTCCTTCACAAACCATCAATCAATCAGACCATCCAAGACAGTAAAAGCTTTGTTTCCTTTTCTGACCACTTTAGGTTCTGAGGCTTCTTAGAACAGAAAATGGCTAGTCAAATATTTCTCAAAGCATCCAAGTATTTCTTAAAGTGTGCGCCAACTCACCAGTAGGAAGTGGATATCATACATCTCCAGAGATGATACTCTCAAAAGGGATTCCAGCCAAAAATGCATAAATCTAATCACTAACATTAGCCAAGTCTGTGATAAGGGATGGTCTATAAAAACTGGCTTGTATTCTTTAAAGAATGTCAATGCCATAAAAAACAAAGCTAGGTTGAGGCACTGTTCCAAACCAAAGGGAACAAAGAGGATGTCATTCAAAAGATAATATGTGATCTTATACCCAATTCTGTATGGCAGGGGGAAGCTACTATAAAAAGGCATTCTGGAGACAACTGGACAATTGATAAAACTGGAATATGTATTATATATCAGATAAAAATGTGTATTAATATTAAATTTCCTGAATTTAATAACTGGTCAGTGGTTATATAGAGAGGATATCCTTGTTCTTAGGAAACACACACTAAAGTTTTGAAGGGGTATAGAGATGTGATATGCAATGTGCTCTCAAATAATTTAGGAAAAAATATTTCATAAAGAGAGGCAAATGTAGAAAAAGACTGATAAAGCAAATGTAGCAAATTATTAAAAATTAATGGATCTTGATAAAACATATATGAAAGCTCTTTGTGCTTTTTCTTCATGGTGCTAAAGATTGAAACCAAGGCCCTGTGCATACCAGGCAAGAGCTCTACACTAAGCTACACTTCCAAACCCCTCTATGTTATTTTTGCGACTTTGTGTAAATTTTCAATTATATGAAATTTAACAGTGCCCATAAAAAAAAAAAAAAAAAAAATCACAATGCCCATGGATCACCTGAATGAATCAGAATACTGGAGTACAGTGTTTGCTAAAGGTGCAGATTCATGAGATGTGTCACTAACTACTAAATCAGAAATTCTAGGGGGTAGAGCCTGGTAATTTCATTTAAAAATTATTCTTGATAATTATTATGCATACTAAAGTTTGAAAACCACTGGGTGGGGTGAACTTCGAATACTGCTTTCATATCATTTTATTGACTAGTACATTTTCTTTCTTTTTTTTTTCCTTTGTAGTTGTAGATGGACAGCATGCCTTTATTTTATTTGTTTTATTTTTATATGATGCTGAGGATTGAATCTAGTGCCTCACACACTCTGCCAAGCACTCTGCCACTGAGCTACAGCCTGAGCTTGACTAGTGCATTTTCTTAGCTTAATCAAGTAAATGCCTTGAAGTCTATTATGACTTGTTAAAATGTTTCATGTGCTTATCATGTGATAAGCAATATAGATATATAAATACAATTCAATTCTCACAGCAACTTTTGTGAGTTACTATAATTATACCACTTACAAATAGGGAAATGGGGGCATACAGTGATTACATAATTTGTGAAGGTCACATAGCTATTAAAAGATGGAGGCAGGATTTAAATCCAAGGACAATCTAGCTCTAGGACCACACTCTTGCCACTATGCTATTGAGCCTAGCTAGGCAACCATATGTTCAGATTACTGGCTTTGCCTATCATAAAACTGACATGTTGTTTACCTCTTATAAAATCAGTTTTTAATGACATAAAGGAAGGAGGCAGTGGTGCAGCTAAATGCAATGAGCATTATGATAAGATGGATTGCCTCTGCTAATCCTCCATCCTGGGGACAAAGCCTTTGTTCTGTGACTGAGATAAGACTAAAACCTATTTTTCCCTTCAGAGCTCTACTGTGATGTTCCCATCACAGATTTCTAGATCCTCCTTTCTAGATCCTGAACAAAGTGAAATCCAGAGATAACTTCACCAAAGATAGATCTACCCTTAGCATGGAAGGATTTCCTTGAAGAGGTGGAATGTCGTAACAGTTTAAGTTGGAAAGGAATCATCCCTGATAAAACCAAGGAAATCACAGCAATAAAAACAGGAAGGCACTATTCAAGGGTCAGCACAGTCAGGCCTGCCTCCTCTAGTACCACTATCCCTGGGGGCCCTGCACAGAGGACACACCTAGCCTACAGAAGTCAGCATAAAGAAGTGGCTCACTAGGGGCTGGGGTTGTGACTCACTGGTAGAGTGTTTGCCTAGCACGTGGGAGGTGCTGGGTTCCATCCTCAACACCACATAAAAACAAATAAATAAATAAAACAAAGGAATTGTGTTCAACTACTACTAAACATATATGTGTGTGTGTGTGTGTGTGTGTGTGTATTTTAAGAAGTGGCTCATTGGACCCTCAACAATATCTTGTATGTGAATTAGGCAGGTTTTAGTCTCACAGCTTATACAGACAGAGCTAGACTGGAAACCAATCTTGCAATTCCAGATATCAAGTACTTTTCATTAAACCATCGTACCTCCTGAATGATTGGGATCAATATCGACAGTTTGTTGAAATCATGTATTCATGCAGATTGAGGGCAATGCTTGAGGTGAAAATTTGTATTTTTCAAGTCTATACAGTGGACATGTTATTTGTAAAGAATTAGTAACGATTTTTGTTGAGAGATTCATTGTGTGGGGAATGGGGGGATGGGGCAGGGAGAGAGAACGAGACAGGAAAAGATATGTTAGAAATCAAACCCAGGGCCTCACACATGCTAAACATGTGCCCTACTATTGATCCACACCCTCAGTCCTTTTTTTACTGAGAAAAATGACAGTTTCAGCAAAAAAGCACATTGCTATTTTGAAAAGTTGAAGAGCCACTCCCAGCTCAGCCCCACCACAGTAGCTGTTATCGTTCTTAAGATCCTTCAGGTAGCAGGTATCATGATTTCATACAAAGAAAGGAATCTGCCTGAAGGAAAACTTTTAGAGCCAACAAGCAAATTCAGCACAGTTTCAGGATAAAGATTAACATATAAAAATAAATGCTATTTCTATATACTTGCTGTGAAACATCTTAAAATTAGGAAGCCAATTCTGTTTACAACACCATCAAGAAAAACAAAATAGTTAGGAATAAATTTAATAAAAGGTGTACAAAACGTCTACTTTGAAAATTACAAAATTTTGTTGAAATTGAAGAAGACCTCAATAAATGATAAAATTTAATATTGTTGAGTATAGTGGTGCATACCTGTAATCCCAGCTACTTGGGAGACTGAGGCATGAGGATGGCAAGTTCAAGGCCAGACTGGGTAGTTTTAAAAATCATCTCAAAAATTTTTAAAAAGGTTGGGGATATAGCTTAGTGCATGAGATTCTGACTGCAATTCCCAGACTGGGGAAAAAAAAAAGATTTAATTTTGTTAAGAAGACAATATTCCTCAGGCATTTATAACACAATCCTTATCAAAATTCTATTTGGAGGCTGGGGAGATAGCTCAGTAGTAAAGCACTTTCTTAGCATGCATGAGGGCCTGGGTTCAATTCCCATCACCACATAAAAAATAAACACAAAAATTAAAAAAAAAATCTACTGGCTTCTTTGCAAAAATTGACAAGCGGATCTAAAATCCATATGGAAATTCAAGGAACCCAAACTAGTCAAAACATTCTTAAAAAAGAATGAAGTTGGAGGACTCAACATATCCTAATTAGGACTCACATATCCTAATTTCAAAACTTATTACAAAGTTGTAATAATCAAGATAGCATGGTACTGTCATAAGGAGAGACATACAGATCAATTGAGAATCCTAGAAATAAACCTTCACATTGATGATCAGTCAACTTTGACATGTGTACTAAGGCCATCCAATGAAGAAAGAATCGTTTTTTTGTTTGTTTTTAACAAGTGGTTCTGAGACAACTGGAGAGCCATATATGAAATAATAAAATTGAACCTCCTACTTTGTACCACATATAAAAATTAATTCAAAATGTAGGACTAAAACTGTCAAAAGAAAACAATGTTGTAAACTTTATGATCTTGGATTAAGCAATGGTTAGTTAGATATGACACCAAAAGCACATACAATAAAAGAGAAAAATAGATAAATTAGACATTTTCAAATTAAGTATTTGAGCTTTTCCATCAAAATAGAAAACCTACAATATATATCTGAAACAGATATATATTGAAAGTATGTTTTCCTATTCTTATATTTAGAATTTATGAAAGATTATAAGTCAAAAATAAAAAGAGAACCCAATGAAAAATAGACAACGCATGTGAACAGACTTTTTCCAATGAAAATATACAAGTGGGCAATAGGCACATGCAAATCAAACCCACATTGAGCTACCATTTCACACCCATTAGGAAAGGATAACCAAAGAGAGGGAAAATAACAAGTGCTGGCGAGAATATGGAGAAAAAGAAACCCTCATAATTTTCTAGTGGGAAAATAAAATGCTATAGTGTTTTTGGAAATTAGTACAGCAGTTCCTCAAAAGATTAAGCACAGGGTTACCATGTGACCCAGCAATTTCATGCCTAAATAGTCAAGACAATGGAGATCATATGTCCATGCAAAACATTTGTATATGAATGTTCACAGCAATATTATCCATACTAGCCCCAAATCAGAAACAACCCAAACATTTATCAACTGATGAATAGATAAATAAAATGTGGTATATCCAGACAATAGAATATTATTTGGTAATAAAAAGAAGTTCCAGTACATTCTATAACATGGATAAACCTTGCAAACATATTAAGTGAAAGAAGCCAAACACTAAAGACCACATATTGTATGAGTCCATTTATATGAAATATATAGAATAGGAAAATCTACAGAATAGACAGAATATAGAATAGCAATGATCCAGGGCTAGGTAATTATAGGGGAAAGGAATGACTGCTAGTGGATGCATGGTTTCTTCTTGGGATGATGAAAACATTTTAATATGAATTTTACTAACAGTTGCACAATTCTGTAATTATACTAAAACCTGTAAATTCTGTAAATATACTTATATATATGAGATGACAATGTCTAAAAACTGTTACATACTTGAAATGGGTGAATTGTGTAATATGCGAATTGCATCTCAATAAAGCTGATGTACTCTAGCAGTCAGAGAAATGCAAATCAAAACCACCCTAAGATACCATCTCACTCCAGTAAGATTAGCAGCCATTATGAAGGCAAAAAACAACAAATGCTGGAGAGGTTGTGGGGAAAAGGGTACACTTTGTACATTGCTGGTGGGACTGCAAATTGGTGCAGCCAATTTGGAAAGCAGTATGGAGATTTCTTGGAAAGCTGGGAATGGAACCACCATTTGACCCAGCTATTCCCCTTCTCGGACTATTCCCTAAAGACCTAAAAAGAGCATGCTACAGGGACACTGCTACATCGATGTTCATAGCAGCACAATTCACAATAGCAAGACTGTGGAACCAACCTAGATGCCCTTCAATAGATGAATGGATAAAAAAAATGTGGCATTTATACACAATGGAGTATTACTCTGCATTAAAAAATGACAAAATCATAGAATTTGCAGGGAAATGGATGGCATTAGAGCAGATTATGCTAAGTGAAGCTAGCCAATCCCTAAAAAACAAATTCCAAATGTCTTCTTTGATATAAGGAGAGCAACTAAGAACAGAGTAGGGATGAAGAGCATGAGAAGAAGATTAACATTAAACAGGGATGAGAGGTGGGAGGGAAAGGGAGAGAGAAGGGAAATTGCATGGAAATGGAAGGAGACCCTCAGGGTTATACAAAATTACATACAAGAGGAAGTGAGGGGAAAGGGAAAAATAAAACAAGGGGGAGAAATGAATGACAGTAGAGGGGGTAGAGAGAGAAGAGGGGAGGGGAGGGGAGGGGGGATAGTAGAGGATAGGAAAGGCAGCAGAATACAACAGACACTAGTATGGCAAAATGTAAATCAATGGATGTGTAACTGATATGATTCTGCAATCTGTATACGGGGTAAAAATGGGAGTTCATAACCCACTTGAATCAAAGTGTGAAATATGATATGTCAAGAACTATGTAATGTTTTGAACAACCAACAATAAAAAATTTAAAAAAATAAATAAAGTTGATGTATGCCCTGCACATATTACTATATGTTTATATGCACATATTTCTTTATATATAACCGTATATATTTAATTATATCATGATGTACACACATATCTAAAGAACCCTTGGGTCTATATCTTTTCCCATCACTTGCTCAACAGGTACTCTCGACTACTTAGAAATTAGATTGTTTAAAAATAGTAACAAAATTGAGATAGTTCCAGTAACTCTTTGGCTTAATGTGAATTGAGAAACATGAATTAAAACTTTAAACCATGTAAAGCTGGCTATGGAGGCTTTCTACTTTGGGGCAGGAAAGTAAGGACTTCTGATGAGACCGAGGGGAGAAGATTTCCACTGAGTTTCAAGAAGAGATGCTAATATACCCATCATTAAGTAGAAAATATCATCCTAGTAAAAAATATTTGTAATACACCTAAGCCATCTAATATCATAGCTTTAGCAAGACAGCATACTGTAAAATATTGGTTGTTTACCTTTCTGATCTTCGACTGACTGGGAGCTGCAGTTCTGAGCTGCTCCCCAGCATCACAAGAGAATATGGTACTACATATTGCTAGCCCAGGAAAAGATCAAAATTTGAAATTGGAAGTATAGTTTCTACTGATTGCATGTCACTTTTGCAACATCATAATGTCAAAAAAATTGCAAGTCAAACTATCATAAGTTGGGGACATCTATTAAAAAATATATTATATTTGAAATGAGACAGATGGATACTTACCTGACAGGGGAGATAATGTGATCACATAGGTGATTTTCCCGGGGTGGATCTTTCCCATTGCACTCCAGATATGCTGACCCTTGTGATTTCTCCAAATGCAGGAAACTCAACTGCATAATTTGTGGTAGTAGGGTACTGAATTTGCACTTTCCCTTGAAAAAGAATAAGAAATAAATCAAACAGGATAGGAATCTGATCAGGGAGCTATAAAAAGATTCCCAAATGACTCAGTTCTGCTGTGTTGAGTTCTGCTGTGTGATTTTTTTTTTTTTTAACTAAGCCCAACAGCCTCAATATGAGTATGACAAAAAAGGATTTAGGGTCCATTCTAGTTTGCTGGGCAGATATAAGATAAAGACTAGGGAAGGGCAAGTTGAGGAAATAGTGAGCGTGATTGTGATCAAGGTGATTAGAGAGGTGAGAGAAGCCCAGAGGAGAAGTGGGAGGAAAAGAATGAGTGGTGGGTTTCAAGGTCTAGATGTGAGGGAGTGAGAGCTGAAAGAACAGGAAGTTGTGGTCAGAGATGGGAATAATGGGGCTTAAGATCTCATAATTGAAGCAGTTCTGGGTGGTGACAAGGTCTAAGATGACCCTGATGGTGGGTTGCTGGTGTATGGGTACTGCATAATCGCCAACTCAGCTTCTTTGGAGTGTCTAGACATTGGAGCAGCCTTTTAGCTGTTTTGGATGAATCAATTATCCTCAGAGAAGAAGGCAGGGTTTATTGTAGACAAGCACATCTGCTCCTGCTGCTGATGCACTTGACCCCCAGTCATCTAAGTGTATCCTGGTCACAGTCATAAGATTTTCAGTATTATTTCATTAAAATTATTTGTAGTGTATTTTATAATAAAATTAATTCATTCAAGTTAAAATTGTGAAATGCTACTGGGTATATAGTTGGGCTCTTTTAGAATGAAACTTAATAATATTAAAACATGCTAATTATTAATTTGCAAAGAAAACATGTATGTACTTCATTGATTTAAAAAAAACACTAAAAGTTTCTATAGGCTTATTTAAGGCTTTATATATAACTGGAGAAAAACAAGCAAAAAGGAAATTATGCGTAAGTTTTGATTCTATAACATCAATTTTTTTTCATTAATTTTTCTTGGCTCACAATTTGAATCTTTTATTGATAAGGCCATCAGTTAGTTTTCTGATGCAAAAAAGAGTACCACAATTAAAAAGGTGGAACTATATATCTACTAAAAAATTGGAACAACTTGCAAAGAATGTTAAAATTATCACAAACCACAATGACAATTGTAGATAAACAATAATTTCTTTAGCTATCTTCAGTACATGAGTCTTGGAATATCAGAAACAAGTTATTAAAATACTTCCAGAAATGCAGTTCTACCAAAAATTTTTAAACAAATCACTCGTGGAAACCGTTGAAGCACTTTCTAGTGGGAGGCAAAAACTTTTAGCGCATATCCAGGTTCTTTTTTTTAAGCACAATTTTTCATTTCTCTGGTTGTACACAAAGTAGAGTCACAACATTTGTGTCGTCATACATGTACCTAGGGTAATGATGTCTGTCCATTCCACCACTTTCCTACCCCCATGCCCCTTCTCTTGGCTTTCCTTATAGCAGATCTGCTTGGTGTTTGGTATGGTTGGTAGGCTATAAAGAAGACCATTTTCCTTGTGAAACCATTGATCTGAGGTAGTTTAAACGATCCTCAATAAAGGCAGCAGTTAAAGAGCCATAATTTTTCTTTAAAGCCTTTGATTCATAAAGCTAAGGTCTAGACCAGATAGTTTATACTTTGACTAAAGGCAGTGTCATTTGGACCTAACTTTGTGTTTTAGAGCTCAAAATAATATACAGAGTAGAGTAATCCCATGAGAGGTCTGAATCCAGATTTTACCTTTACATTTCAGATAACCCACGTTTGTTTGTTTTTTTTTGTTTTGTTTTGAGGGGGTACTAGGGATTGAACCCAGGGGAGCTTAACCACTGAGCTACATCTCCAGTCCTTTTTATTTTTTATTTTGAAAACTGGTCTTGCTAAGCTGCTTAGGGCCTCACTAAGTTGCTGAGACTGGCTTTGAATTTACAATGCTCCTGCCTCAGCCTCCTGAGTTGCTGGGATTATAGGCATGTGCCACCATACTAGGTCTCCTTGTTGTATTAATAGTGGCATTTCCAGCATGGACAACTCTGCTATCCTAGACAGATGAAGGAGCAGCTGGCTTTAGGAATCAGGGGCTGCTACCACTCAGTGTCTCCCCATTTAACACAAGTGGCTACCTTGAACCCTGGAACATCCCTGAATTAGCTAGACTTCCTGTTTGGCATTACCAGCTTTTTAATAGAAAAAGAGATTTGTTACACCTGAAAAAAAAAAAAAAAAAGAAAAGAAAAGAAAGAAAGTGGCATTACATACCTCTTACCACTTCCTGCCAGTTTTTCCTCTAAAATTCTCTCCAAATCCATACTCTTCTCCTCAACTCCATTGTCACCAGCCCAGCATGATCTGCCATTGCCTGCATACCCCAATAATCTCCTAACTGTTCTTATCAATTGCACTCCTGCTTTACTGTAATTTGTTTTCCACACAGTAGCCAGAGTGTGATCTTCAGGGAAAATTCAGATCATTTACTGCTAGAGTGACCAACCCCTTGGTTTGCCTGGAATCATTCCAGTTCTAACACTGAAAATCCAACATCTGTCCCAGTTGGCCACCTGAGGATTCTGCTCAAAGTCTGCCAGCAGCTTCCAGTTGCCCCTGGAATAAAAGCCTTTCTGGTAGTTTGTGAGGCCCTACAGGGTGCTTACCTACCTTTCCAGCTTCTCTCAGAGCTGGCATCCTCTGAGTTAACCACTCTGGGTGTGCTGGCTCTACCTTAATTTCAAGAATTTACCTGTGTGTTTTTACTTTTTCACCATAGGCCTTGTCCTTCAGTTTCCTTTGGGGGATGTACTTTCTGCTCTCCTTCACTTAGTTAACTCAGGTTCATTCTTTGTATCTTAATTAATCCTCCCTTACTATGTCAGATCCCTCTGATACAAGCTCTTAGAATGTTCTGTTCCTTTCCTTCAGGACACTTATCAGAGTATGTCATTATAGGATTACTCATTAGTATTTAATGTATGCTTCTCCTACCAGGCTGTAAACTCCATAAGAACCATGTGTGTTTTTGTTTATCACTGTGGATTTAAATCCTAGAATGTGCCTGGCACATACAAGGGGCTCAATAAACATCCGCTTCAGTTCTACAGCTAATGCCATAGGCCAGACTTGAGACTTTGAAAGTATTTTCCTGCTTCTGTTTACCTTCCAAACTATGGTGTCTGCTACTGCCATGCCAATCTTTTAGATGTAAATTCTGTCAAAATTTCCACAACCATCCTGTTCCAAATTGATTTGCTGACCTACCCTTGTATATAATTAAAAACAGTAGCCACACATGATGGTGTAGGCCTATAATCCCAGTGACTTGGGAGGCTGAGGCAGGAGGATGACAAATTCAAGGCCAGCCTTAGAAATTTGGTGAGACCCAGACTCAAAATAAAAAATAAAAAGGGCTGTGATATAGCTCTGTGGTATTGTATCCCTGGGTTTAAATCTGAAGTATTGCCAAAAAAAAAAAAAAAAAAAAAGCATACTTATTAAGAGTATAGTATGCACCAGTCCTGTGTAAATTTAATATCTTTTGCTCCTCACAATTACCCTCTGAGACCTTCTCCCTTCTTTACAAATGAGGAAACAAAGGCATAGAGAAATTAGGTAGCTAACATATTAGGGTCATAGGGTTAGTAAAAGGTGGAACTGGGATGATATCTGGGTTATCCAGCTTCTGTTACCGTAACCAATATCTGAGATAAATCAAGTTATAAAGAGAAAAACTTTATTTTGGCTCACAGTTTTGGAGGTTTTAATCCATGACTGATTGGTTCTGCTGCATTGGGCCTGTAGCAGCATATCATGGCAGGAGTATGTGATGGCATAAAGCCATTCACCTCATGGTCAGGACACTTTAGAGAAGAAAAGAAAGGGGCTGGGGCCCCAATATCCCCTTCAAGGGCACACTCCCAATGATAGGAAGACCTCCCACAAGTCCTCAAGGCCTCGTCTATTAAAGGTTCCACCACCTTCCCCAAACACCACAGACTAGAGACCAAGCCTCGGACCCCATGGCCATTTGGGGGACACTTATTCAAATCATAACAGTTCCTGGTTGCATTTTTTTAAACTTTGAATTACATGTTTTATTTGTTCAGGTTAGGTTTGTTCATGCATGGTAGAAAAATCCAAAGTATAGTAATAGTGGTTTAAGAAAATCACATCGAATTTACAGTCTCTCTCATGTTAAAGACTAGAGGAAAGCAGTCTAGGGTTATGTGCCCTGATCATCAGGCACTGGACATGTATTGTTTGCTCATCTTAGTATACAGCTTCCACTTTTAGGTCCAAAATGGCTACCTGAGATCCAGTTATCCTTACCCCTATTTAGTTAACAGAAAGGAGAAGATGTAAAGAATATCTTTTCAAGATACATTAGAGAAGTTGTAGCTGACACTTCTGTTTCTATCTCATCAGCAGGAACATAGTCATATGATCACCTTTGCGAAGGAGGTTTGGAAATGTCTTGGTTTTCATATGATATAGGCCTGAGGTTTTTTTTTTTTTTTTTTTTTTTTAAATCCTCTTCAGAAAGAAAGAAAGAGAGAGAGAGAGAGAGAGAGAGAGAGAGAGAGAGAAAGGAAGGAAGGAAGGAAGGAAGGAAGGAAGGAAGGAAGGAAGGAAGGAAGGATATTGGGGGAAATAATCAGCATCTGCTAAACGCATGCATAGCAAGATCTACTTCTGACTTTCAAAATGCTCTACAATTCTGTTTCATTCTGCATAAACTTCTAGTGTTCCACTCCTAGCTCTTTTTAAACCTTTGCCACAATGGGGCCAGTCACCTCTTTAGAACACCTCAGAAAAATAAAAACATTTTAAATTTTGATTTGTGTGTGGGGGGAAGGGTGATGGGGGTTGGACATTTTTAGTTTTACTTTCCTTGTGTTCCTCCTTCCTGGGAAGGCTTCCTGTCAGCCAAGATAAATCCCACACATTCTTTACTGACCAGCTCACCCACTCCTTCTCCACTTCTTTTACTGTTCCAGTCTGCTTCCCTTTCTTTGAATTGCAGTTGCAAACAACAATATCCACATAGCATAAGGGCATTTAATTATTGTCTAAAAGTCTCTATATTAGCTTTCTTTATCCCCAATAGAATGGGAGAAGCAACATCTGGGTCCATATAAAACACCTGATAAGTGCTTATTGATTAATATATAAAACAGCTTTATATATCTGTTGTTACACTTAATCCAGACTTTGGTTTTATTCAGATTTTGCCAATGCAAGTTAGTTTACTTTTTTTTCTGGGGGGAGGGTTGAGTATTGGGATTGAACTCAGGGGCACTGGACCACTGAGCCATATCCCCAGTACTATTTTGTATTTTTATTTAGAGACAGGGTCTCACTGAGTTGCTAAGCACCTTTCTTTTGCTGAGGATGGCTTTGAACTCGTGATCCGCCTGCCTCAGCCTCTGGAGCTGCTGGGATTACAAGCATGTGCCACTGTGCCTGGTGCAAGTTAGTTTATGTCTTATAAAGTTAGAGGGACTTCTTAGTCCCTCTTCCATAAAAATACATTCATCTTACAAATATTTGATGAGCACATGTCAAAAGCTCCCCCTTCCAAAAAGAAAAAAAGAAAAGAAAACTTGTTCTAATTTCTGAATTGATATGATGTTGTTTGTTCAATTATAGTCTTTTTGAATCTTATGCACACACAAATCACCTGGGAGTTTTTTTACAATCCTAATTCAGGAGATCTGGGGTACAGACTGAAATTCTGCATGTCTAAAACATCCCTGTTGACTATGGTGGCAGGTGTGAAGAGCAAGACTTAGAGAGCCTCAGATCACAGGTAGATGCTTTTTAAAGCCAAGGATCAGAACCCTAAGAATGGGGCCCCAGAATCAGCATTTAACAAGTTCTTTCAGAAATTTACATGAACACATTTACATGGCAAAAGAACCCCAGGTGAATTCTATGATTAGACATGTCTAAGAAACATTGAAATAGATCATGTTGCCTTTTTTTTTTTTTTTTTTTTTTTAAGATTGTTATTCGGTTCAGCATAACACAGAGCAGCTGAAACTACCAACACTTAATACAAGAATTAAACTATGTATGAATTTAACTTGAACGGTTCTAACCTTGGAAATTCCCGTACTTGAAGAGGCCGCATTTTAGCCTCACTCTTTTGCCCACAGATTTTTAAAATTCCTAGCACTAAAATAGGAACGGATCCAAGATCCCCCAGCTCTACTTGGGGGTTTCTCAAGGCTGGTTGCCAGTTGCTGATTTAAAATATTTTAGATTTCCACTTCAGTTTATGCTCTGAAGATAAAATTTCAAAGAAACAAAGGTATGAAGGAATGAATTGTAAAATATTTCTTAAAGACATTTCAAGAGAAAACCACCTGTAAAGAAATTCTTGTTCCTTCTTCTTCTTACTTCTTCCAAGCAATAAGTGTCTACCTATTTCAGTTTGTGCCTTTTTAATTTTTTTATTAGCATCAATAAGATCATGTGTGTGCAAAAGAGCTTTGATGTCTGTAAAGCACTAGTGAAATGCAAGGTGGCATGTCTTTCATTGCACCAGAGTCTCAGCCAACAGGCTCAGTCCCCAAACTGATAAATTAACCTTAAACACACAATTAATATAGGACCAGAGTGAAAAGTTCTGCTCAGACCGCTTATGATTTATTCTACACTGCAGAAGGTTTGGATAAGCAATTTAGCCCAGGAAAGTTAAGGCAGGTAAGGACAAGTGATATTCTTTAAACAAAACATTAAATACCCCTATCAGCCTGAATGACTTGTTAGCCTCTGATGTGCCAGATCACCAGGAGGCAGATTTAGCAAAGCAAAAGGGGGCAGGGTGTAGAGGGGAGTTGGACCTCTATAACCTTGCTAGGGGATTGCATGGAGACCTAGGAGTCAGGTCACATAGGTTCACTAACCATTTGTCAGGACGTTCCTGGAATATGGGATTTACAATTCTAAAAATATGAAAGTCCTGAGTAAATCAGAATCAGTGGGTCACCTTAAGACCACAGCAACTCAATTTCTGATCTAGTAGTGTGGTGAGCAAGTCCCTTAACTTCTCCACACCCTACTTCATCCACTCTTTTTTTTTTTAAGAGAGAGAGTATTTTTTAATATTTATTATTTAGTTTTCGGCGGACACAACATCTTTGTTTGTATGTGGTGCTGAGGATCGAACCCGGACCACACTCATGCCAGGCGAGCGCGCTGCCGCTTGAGCCACATCCCCAGCCCCTTCCTCCACTCTTAAGTGGAATTATCCAGTGTTCCTTTTCTATTGAATTCCTCTCTCTTGTCAAACTTCACTAAGTTCCACCACTCTAATACCAGAACAAAGATATCCCCAGTGATTTTTTGTTTGTTTGTTTAATTTGTATGGAAACCCAGAAACACAGAGTACTGGAGAAATGAAGGTTTCCAGAAGTGAGGAGTGTGTTGTGAATACTAGGACTTGGAGTCACAAAATAAAACTTGAGATGTGAGATTTACTGGTTTCTTTGGGGAGGAGGTGAGGCCAGAAGGTAGAGGGTATAATCTGGTTCAAAGCTAGTCAAGGTACTATTCTAGAAATTTCTGTGGGCAAAATCCAGGGAAATGCCAAGCTAGAATTCAGGTGACTATGAGGAGAGCAGTTTGGCTGGAAACTCAGGGGAACCAGGACCTTTTGAAGACCTAGCTTTCCCAAGGATTAGAGAGGACGAAGAAAGATCTGTGTTTGAACCAGAGGATGGAGTGTGGAAGGACAGAATTATTAGAAGAACGAAGCTACTGAGGGACCAGCAGATAAAGAAGTGAGATGGGAGAGTAGGAATTTGCTTGCAGTATGAATGGAGACATGTGAAACTGCTCCCAGAACTTCTCAAGTGTGTTTAGGTTTATACTGAGATCTCCTCAAACTTGAGATTCATAGTTGGAAGGTTGGTTGTAGCTATGCAGTACTACAAGAATGTAAAAAGAATGTGTACAAAGAACCAAGTAAATTGTGTGTGCTGTTCTCTTTTTTTCTTTCTTTGTACTGGGGATTAAACCCAGGGGTACTTTACCACTGAGCTACATTCACAGCCATTTTTATTTAATATTTTGAGACAGGGTCTCTCTTACTAAGTTTCTTAGGGCCTTGCTAATTTGCTGAGGCTTACCTATGAACCTGTGATCCTCCTGCCTGAGTTTCCGAGGTCACTGGGATTATAGGCATGCACCACTGTGCCTGGCTGGATGTAGTGTTCTCTATACATGCAATAGATAACTCAAGGAAAGGACTTGAGTCCTGGATAGGAGACAGGCTTTTCCTGGTAGTTAAATGATGGTCAGGGAGAAGGATGTCATTGTAGGTGGGGGGACCATCAGAGTGAAGGTATACTACTTTAAGAATAGAAGGGGCTGGTTGGGAAATAATAAGAATGGAAAGAGAATTTGACAATGTTTTCTAACCTCTCAACTTTATGGTGCTCACTGAAAATGGTAATAGTATGGGGTAAAGGAGGAAGCCAGCCAGCTGTCCAGCAGCACCAGCCTCTGCCACCTGAATCTAATTGAAGCATTTCAGTGTGTATGGCTGTTGATTAGTAAACTCTTCTAGAATAATCAGTGAGGAATCAGGTGTAGAAGGCCTTGAAGTAAACCAGATTGATTTGGAAGAATGTAGAAAAACACTGTTAAAACAGGAAAACGCAATATTAAAAATGGTCCTTTAAGAAAAAAAATACTACAACCCTATTATCTAAGATGGATGGGAAGTAGTTGATAGCTTGAGAATAGAAGAAGGAGGATGTTTTAATAATAAAAAAGGTACTATTATTTTATAAAGTTAGTGGTTAAACTGAGGTACCTCTAGCCATAGATTGTTACCTAAATAATCTATTTTCAAAGATCAAAGTAAATTTTAAAATGGAGTATTAGTAACATTATTTCTTCTGACCATGGTTTGAAAGATGATGATGATTTCACCTTTCACTCTATCCTATTGTTAAATTTTTTGGGGGTACCATAGATTGAACTCAGGGGCACTCAACCACTGGGCCACATCTCCAGCTCTATTTTGTATTTTATTTAAAGACAGTCAAATCTTGGTGATTTGACTGTCTTTAAATAAAAATTACCTTGTCTAAAAGATTTTAAAGTTATAAATCCAGTAGGTTCTATATTAAGTGATTACTGATACTAATAGAGAACATCCATACATATATTTCCCTTTTTTGTTTGAAGTTAAAGCTGATATTGGTGGCAAGGCCTAATTCTTTCAGGCTGCTGATTTTTTTTTTTTTTAAAGAGAGAGAATTTTTTAATATTTATTTTTTAGTTTTCGGGGGACACAACATCTTTATTTTTATGTGGTGCTGAGGATCGAACCCAGCGCCCCACGCATGCCAGGCGAGTGCGGTACCACTTGAGCCACATCCCCAGCCCAAGGATGCTGATTTTTAACTAACCACTCTTTTCTAGTGATGTGGGTCCTGTGCCAAGTCATTGCACATCTACAAAATGGTTGGTAGGGTTTCCCCTGGAGAGGAAATAGTTCATTGGAACTTCAGTGTAGAAACCAACACAGGTAAACAAAATGTTTTTTTAATTGCCACTAGGAGAGGGGGAAAAAAAAAAAGAGGGCCCAAGAGGATTTTTTGCCCTAGGGAACTCCTCTCTGGTTATAACCTAATTTGTTGCATACATGTGAACCAGATGGGTAGAATTAAACCTTCTAAGGTGTTATGGTTAGATTGTTTTCAAATGTCTGGAGACTCCAGGAAATGTGAGAAGTCCTATTGCTCTCTTAGAGGACTATCTCTGTAGGGCTTTCAAAACAGAAACTATCACACCTATGACTACAGGGTGAGGTCTGTCTCCCATTTTTCCTATTGGTGGTATACATGAAAGCTCTGAAATTCTGGATTTCAGGTTTTGATAAAGGTTTAGGGAACAGGAACATAACTATCGTTGAAGAGGGTCCTTGCTTTCTGCAGATCTAACTTGAAAAACTGGCCATCTCAATCTCCCTGTTACAGTCATCCATAGCATTTATGTATGTATGTATGTACGTATGTATGTATGCATGTACCAGGGATTGAACCCAGGGGCACTCATTCACTATGGCATATTCCCAGCACTTTTTATATTTTATTTTGAGACACGGTCTTGCCAAGTTGCTTGGGGCCTTGCTAAATTGCCGAGGCTGGCTTTGAACTTTCAATCCTCCTGCCTCAGCCTCCTGAATCACTGGTATTACGGGCATGTGCCACCATGCCTGGCTCTCCACAGCATTTATATATCCATCTGCCTGCAGTGCAGTGGGGGTAAGCAGATTGCCTAAGTGGTTGAAGTATGGTAGAGAACAAAAAAGGCAAGAGGAAGGTATTGTATGTAAAGTGAAAGAATACAAAATGTATAACTAAAATGAACTGTGAAATACAAGAAATAAATATAAGCATTACCTGAAATTGTTCCCAGAAGATGTTAGCACAGTTTTTCATGATTTATAGGTGATGAATTATTTATTTATTTATTGGTATTGAGGATTAAAACCAGGGGTGTCTACTACTGAGCTACACTTCTGGCCCTATTTTTTGTTTTGACACAGGGTCTCACTAAATTGCTGAGGCTGGACTCAAATTTGCAATCCTCCTGCCTCAGCCTCCCTGGTTACTGGGATTACAGGCCTGTGCCACTGCACCTGGTTGCCACATTAACTTAAAACTCAATGTGCTTATGTGGTCAGAAAGTTAAAGACATACATACACACACACACACACACACTCTCTCTCTCTCTCTCTCTCGGCACAAAACTAGGGCATAACTGTACCTGGAACACGATGTGTTTTACTGAGCTTCAAGAAAATTCTAATAACAGGTTGGGGATAGAGCATGTGCTTAGCAGGTGTGCAAGCCCTGGGTTCAATCCTTAACACCAGCCACCTGAAGTCTAATGAGGTTGGAGCTGGTCAATAGGAGAACACCTGTAATGATCAATGAGATGAGGGATTCCAGGTCCTTCCTATGAGGAGCTAGTGAAATGGTAGAATTTAGAAAAGAGTAGAAGGATGTGATAGCTCAGCTGTGCCCTCATAATTCATATGTTGAAGTCCTAACCTCTCCTTTTTCAGATTGTGACTCTTTGGAGATAGGGTCTTTAAAGAGGTAAGGAAGTTAAGATGCAGACATCAATGTGGGCCCTAATCCAATCTCAGTTGTCCTTATAAGAAGAGATTTGGAGACAGAAACTAAGAAGAGCAAGCAGACAGGTGCATGTACTGGGAGATGACCGTGTGAACACCCAGTGAAAATGTGGCCACCTGCAAACCAAGAAGCAAACCTCAGAAGAAATCAAACCTGCCCACATCTTGACCTTTGATTTTGGTCTCCAGAACTGTGAGCAAATTAGTCTCTGTTTAGGCCCACTCAGCCTGGGGCAGCCCTAGCAGATTAGTACAGATGAGAACAGATATGATCAAATGATTAAAATTATGAAGGGTCTAGAAAAGGATGTGATCATTTCAGGATAACTCTAGGTTGAGGTTTTTAAAGCAACCTGATTATACTACCTACATGAGAATCATTTATGATACTTTTTAAAAAGCAAGCTTCTAGGCCCTCTGGATACAGAAGTGTTAAATTGCTCTGGTATGAGGCGTAAGAATCAAGGCTTTTCTTTGCTCTCTCTTTCTTTTTTGGTAAACATTCCAAGTGATTTTTTTTTTCCCCCACACTAAAGCTTGAGACCCACTGCTTCAGGTCCTGCTGGACAGACCTCTTCTGGCTCTTTTCTGGGCTTGGCTGGCAGGTACTAATTTCATCTCATTAAGTGCTGGTGTGTCTGGTGCTCAGGCAGATGTTCCACCTTCAGGAACCAGGCATAAATCCCATTGTAGGTTATCTCTCTCCAGGTGTAAGCCGGTGTTTACTCAGCATGTGGGAAAGCTGAATGGGAAGGAAAGAATGGAATCTTTAGGGGAATTTATTCTTGCAAAGAAATATGTGCCTCACTAGGTACTAGGTTCCTTAAGAATATAATGACACCTTGTGAACAATAATCTAAAATACATATATTATTTTGCTCATGATTTATTTAAAAGACAGAATACAAGGAATAGAATGGGCATATCTAGCTTTTCTATTGCTATACATCAGTTTCCTGACTTGGCCTGTGCTTTTTTATGACCTATACAGCTAAAATACAATATTAGTGGGATGGGGTGTAGCTGATTAGTCGAGTGCTTGCCAAGTATGTGCAAGGGCCTGGCTTTAATCCCCAGTACTACATAGACACATACACACACACACACATAAAATATAACATTAGTGAAATAGATAACACATGAATAAAAATAAACTAATAATAAATGAAAAGAATCTAATATTTTTTTCAAGACAGACTGTGCTTTGAGAAGACTGTGCAACATAGTGAACAACATTTTCAAAACAAGCAGGATATATTGTACTTATTCAAATACAACAATGCTCTAGGGACATGGAAAAAGTGCCCTCCTATTTAAAATTGTGATGAAGGGGCATAAGATTTTTAAAGTTGGGTTTTTAAAAGCAAATTTAGGCAGATCATTTGAGAATGTTCAAGTGGACCAACCATTAGGCTATTTCTTTGTTTTCCTTCCGGTGGTCCAGTCTTTCAACCAGAAAGCAGCTACAGTACCTGCCAGTATTGTGTGTCCTGTCTAGGAGTTCCTATAGTCAGTTTTTTGAGGATTTTTCAATTCTAGGCACTTGGTTAAGTGCTTTTCCTTTCTTGACTAACCAAATTTCAGTCTTTCTGTGTAGATCACTGGATTCCCACTGAATTCCTTTTTATCTAGGGTGAGGGAGGATGGGAAATTGGAATTGTCATTAATGTTCCGGGTGCTTTCCAGAAACAAGAACTCTGGCGCTTAAAGGAATTGATTTAAAACTCTAGACCTTAATACTCTGGGGAGGTTTAGAAGAAAAGCCAGGAGCACAACTGGGTTTCATTAGGAATGAAAAAAGGACATTCAGTCTTCAAGGAGACAGCTTCCCACTTTTGGCAGAGGCGCTCTAACAATGAAAAGCAGCGGTTTGGGCTGAAAAGGGCTCTCAGTTTGGACCAAAGCACTCGGCGTGTGGTGTAAGGGTTGGTGTTCATTCCTAGACCTCTCAGAACCGCCCTCAGCTTGGGTTCTGGCTCGGCGAGGTCCTGGCCTAACGGCCTGGCAGCCCCGGGCCCAGACCCGCCGACGAGCAGGGTCGGGTCGCGGGCGGCGGCCGCCGCGCCTTCATTAGAGGGCGCTCTGGGGGCGGCTCCGCCGCAGTCCCGACTCCCGCCGCTTCCTCCCGCCGCCCCTCCCCGCCAGCCCCGGCGAACGCAGCTGGGCCCCGGGGACCAAGTCTCGGAGCCGCCAGGGACTCGGCGCGAGCCGCGCTTCTGCCGGAGCCGGACCGGGCCGCGCCGCCGCCTCCTTCCGCCGGCCCCGCCGCCGGCCATGCATTCTTCCGGCTCCTCTTGCTCCCGCAGCCGGGGCCCGACTCCGGGTAGTCCGAGGTAACCTCCGGCTCGGCGGGTGCAGGCCCGGCGCGGTGAAGCCGGGCCCGGGAAGGCGCTGGGGGCGGGGAAGGGGTGTCGTCGCGTGGCCCGGGGAGGAGGCGGCGGCGGCCTGAGGGACTAGGGCGCGGTAGGCCCGGGAGAGGAGGCGGGGGCGCGGGGTATCCGCCCGCCTCCCCGGGACCCGCCCCGGTGACAGGTCCGGCCTCTTGAGTCCCCGCCGTCCCTCTGTCCGCAGGCAGTCGCGAGGGGAGTAGGGCGCTCGCGCGCCCGCTCGCGCAGCGCCTCGGGCCGCCTCCGCCGCGTCCATGACCGCGACCTCTCGGCAGGGGACACCCGCCGCCGCCCCGTCCCGCGCTCCGGGCCGCGGGCCCCCGACCCCGCTCGCCCTAGCGCTCCGCCGCCGCTCGCCTCTCGCTGCCTGCCGCTCGCTCCCGCCGAGGTGAGCCCGGAGCGCGGCCCGCGCCCGCCGCCCGACCCCTTCCTCCTCCGCGGAAACCGCTGCCGGTGCCCCGGCCAGCGCGCGGTGGTCGCCTCCTCGTCCCCGTTTCTTTCATCATCCCTCGCTTCCCGGTCCTCCGGTCGCAGATCTCATTCTCTTCATCCCTGGCCCCCTGCCTTTACCTCCCTCTGGCTTTTGCTCCCCTCCCCCTACTGCTTTCTCGTTTTTGCTTTATTAAGCCCCTCTTTCTCCTTTCACCTTTTATCTTCTCTTTTCTAGGCCCCTCTCCTTTTTTTCTTAAAAAAAAAAAAAAAAAAAAAAAGGGGAAAAAAAAAAACCCTATTGCTGCAAATGAGAATTTTGAGCGTAACTCTTGGCTGATGCGAGGGACCTTTTAAAGGGATGAATCAATGTACAGGAATGGTGGTGGAGAGGACGCCGAGCTTCTCGCTGTCTGGGAAATCTGACCGAGAGGTGCCTGTTTCAGTCCTTTCACTCGTGTACCCTCAGTTGGGAGACATTGAGGGTGTCTGAAGCTAGCGGGTCTGTTTTTCTTCTTTAAAGTCTAGAAAGACGACCGCAGTGAGACGCGGTGCGGGGACCGCCTCCAATTAGGAGTGGGAATTGTATTATCATTTGCTAAATATATTATGACATGCCCCAGGTGCCCCGGTGAACCGCTCCCTTGACCTTGTGCGGTTCCTTCTCCCTCGCTCTCTGTCCCCCTCTGGAATTTGCCCGTGAGATAGCTGAGGTACTACACCCGGAAAGCTTAGACCCTAGCTTTTTCTTTTATTTTTGTGCTGGAGGCGATTCTTTGCTGGTGACTATTTAGATGTGTTTAGTCCATTTTCCTTTTTAAATGAATTTTCCTTTCACTCCAGGAAGACAGAATGGACTCCAGTGTGAGAATGGCTGCGACTTTGGAAGAAGCTCCACGAAGGGGCTGGATCTTGGTGAAAGCCCTGATGAGATTTGCCTTCATGATCTTCAACAACCTGGTTGCTATTCCATCCTATGTCTGCTATGTAATTGTTCTGCAGCCCCTTCGAGTGCTGGACAGTAAGCGGTTCTGGTATATTGAAGGAACCATGTATAAATGGCTTTTAGGAATGGTGGCTTCCTGGGGATGGTTCGCTGGATATACAGGTAAGAATGTGAGCACTTTTGTTTAATGCATCTGAAAAAAAATCTGTAATGTTATGCTTAAGTCAGTAGACATGACAGAATATTTGCTATGCTTGGGGTTGAAGATGCTTTTATGCTTACACTATTGAAAAATAAACGAAAAACAATCCTGTTTGATTTCTCTTAAATTCCTTAAATTAAATTTTTAATGTGATTGACATTCATTTGTTAAAACTGGGAGAGCTCTTGTAGAGAAACAAGAGTGCATTATGTAGGACTTGAGGGCTTATAAAGATGTTTAGCCCATAAACATTGGGAATTGAGAAGAATGACGAACCAGATTTGTGCAAAGGCAGTTTAATAAGTTTTTTCATTTAATGTGATATTGAACTATGTTAATAACATTATAAGCCAAACAAAAATGGCTTTTTGTGTTTTTTTTTTCTCTATAATCTTGTATTATCTCAGTGTTAAGTTTTAAAAATTAAGTTGTCTGTGTTAAGCTTGTTTCTCTCTTGAGTGCTTTTAAGTAGATTTCTATTTCTGCTTTTAAATTGCTTTTGGGGAGCAGTAATAACACTATTCTGAAGTGGACTGTTATAGAATTAAATGAGAAGTAGTGTTTATTTTCTTTTTATAAACCATATGTACTTTGAGAACTTAATGCTTCTGTGAAAATGCGATGTCCATTATTATACTTACTTGATTTTTTTTTTCCTCCAAGAATTAAGATAATGAAGAACACATTGAGGTTTCTAGTGCTTGTCAGATGTGAAGGCTTTTTATCACAGAAATGTTTAACTGGCTGGCAGTTTCCTTAACAATCATGCCACAGATGCTCGTGTCAGTAGTCTGCAGTTCAGAGCTTAGAACAGTGAGGTGGGTACCTACTCTCAAGGTTAAGCAGCATAGCAGTTCTCCATTTTTAAATTTGGTCTCCTCCTTTTCCTGCCGAGGCTGCATCTGCAGATTTTGTCCATACACAGGAGAGAAGGACTGACAGTACAGAGCTTTTATGGAGCCTGGCAGACTCTTGCTGTTGTCAGAATGTTCTCAGTTGCCCCAGATGAAGCCTTTTCTCCTTCCAGCAATGCCATTTATTACTCTGCAAGTACTGAAACCCCAGGGATAGGTGTTCATTGCTTCCTTGTCCTGTGTCTTGTTGAGATTCCTGCTTTTTATATACAGTATGTGAGCTTCAGGTTCACTTTTAGAACAGAAGCAGTAGCAGTGGTAGAGAAAAAAATGAAGTTCAAATCTGTTATGCTGAATTTTTATCTGAATTTCATTGCTGTCTTTGAATGACTTTACTTGATATAGTTTGAGCTTTTCCAAATATATATTTCTTAAATATTTATTTTTTAGTTGTAGGTGGACACAACACCTTTATTTATTTATTTTTATTTATATAGAACAGCAGAATGCGTTATAATTCTTATTACATATATAGAACACAATTTTTCATATCTCTGGTTGTATACATAGTATATTCACACCAATTCATGTCTTCATACATGTACTTTGGATAATAATGATCATCACATTCAGCCATCATTAATTACCCTGTGCCCCCTCCCTTCTCCTCCCACCCCTCTGCCCTATCTAGAGTTCATCTATTCCTCCCATGCTCCCTTTATTTTATTTTTATGTGGTGCTGAGGATTGAACCCGTGCCCCACATATGCCAGGTGAGCGCTCTACCTCTGAGCCACAACCTCAGCCCCCCAAAATATATTTTAATACTAGTTATTTTATTCTTTGTACTTAAGTATCTCATTTTAAATGAGCTCATTAGCTTTTTACAGACAGATTCCAGAAGTTGTTTCTACTTTAAATGCAACAAAATTATTGAAATGTTTGGGCTTGTGTGTGATGTATTTATAAGTGAAAAAGGTGAAAAAAATTAATTTGTCATTGATTTTGAGATTATAAGAAATGTAGAGTTACTATTTGAAGTTAGTTATCCTTTGGCTATAGCACAGCTGCAGTGTATTTTTATTTTCTTGGGGGTATCACTCCCTTACTGATTATAGAACTACTGTGTGGTTTATTTTGCTACCTGCTTAGAAAGTGGTCTTGACACGATCTGCATCAATGTCTTTGATGGATCTGCTCTTTTCTAGGCTACCTCATTTTGACAATTTGGTCAGTTTCTCATTTAAATATAGAATATTTTAGTGTGTATATTTTAAATGTTTTCCCCATATGTAAAATATTTGGTTTCAGAGAGTCTGATCATAATAGAACACAGTCAGGTTCTCTGGTTCTGCACAGATTACTGGGCTAGGGATGTAGCTCAGTGCTAGACTCATCTAGCATATGTGAGGCTCTGGGTTCAATCACCAGCACAGCAAATAAATAAATAAACAAACTTCTGTTTGGGGTAACACAAAGTTTTTTTTTTTTTTTTTTTTTGTACCAGGGATTGAACCACTAAGCCACATCTCCAGCCCTTTTTCATTTTTTATTTTGAGATGGTCTTGCTGAGTTGCTTAGGGCTTGATAAATTGCTGAGCTGACTTTGAACTTGTGATCCTCCTGCCTCAGCCTGCTGAGCTGCTGGGATTACAGGCGTGTGCCACTGCTCCCAGCTACAAAAATGTACTAAAGTTCTGTGATGTTGCCTCTTAATGTACAGCAGATGTCACAAAAATGAGTCCTTTGAATGCTGACATGCTTCTTGGATGATGAATGGTGAAGCCCAAGGACTTTAATGAATTTTCTTGTATTTAGTTTACATTCTCAGAGCTGGAGAATTACTTGTGGGCATAGAAGGTGGAAAAACGGATTTTCTGGTCTTTCTGCTTATTTCTGACATTGTCAGAGGAACACATTTATTGAAAGAACTCTGAAGACAATGAGTTTGTTCCTCCCTAGCTTGCTATTATTACAAGGTGGAGGTGATAGTTAACATTTCTTTTAGTGGGAAGTGCTATACAGGTATCTCATGTTGAGGAAAAGTTTTATACTGCCTTTATCCTAGTATTTTAAGGATAAAGTATTAAGTCTTAAATATTTTATCCAAAAGACATACCAGTTTAACTAGTGATTCATTTCTACATGCTTTGTTTGGATCTGGGGTAAATCTGTGTACCCATTTTTCCAATTTAAGTGAAGGTTGGCAAATTTCAGAGAGAGATTTTGTGAAAAGCAAAATGTGTTTATTTATAGCAGTTTATTTTGACTTTCACTTATTTTAATAAAATTATTGTTGTCCAAGTACATTAAAGTCTCTGTACATGAAATAGTTAAAAAATCTTCATGGGGCTGGGGTTATGGCTCAGTGGTAGAATGCTTGCGTCGCACATGCATGGCCCTGGGTTCAGTCCTCAGCACCACATAAAAATAAATAAATAAATAAAATAAAAGTTATTTAAAAAATATTCATTGTAAGTGGGAGCTCCAGAATTTCCATATAGGATCGAGAGTCTTATGGGCCAGTCTGATTGGCAGGGACTTGGGGTACCAGGAAACTTTCTGCTAAGCTGTTTTTGCTTAGCAAATGTTATTTCCCTTAGATTGGGTATTTACTTGGGGTGGCTTTAGGGAAAGCTGATGCAGATGAGGTTTAGGTTCCTCACAGCTGCTATGGCTATATGTTCATCTTTGTGTGTTATTTGATTTGGTAGTGTTCTACATTTTTTATTGGGATACAGATTTGTTATGTAAGCAAAATTAATTTTCAGGAATTATATCTGACCTTGAATTTCTAGAGAATGTTTTAAAAATGTATCTTCTAGAGCAGTATTTTTTAGCCTTTGAGTCATAAAACCAATATAGAACGTCAAAATGAACATTTTTGGAAAGTGAAATTAAATATAGTTAAATAGAAAAGATAAGAAATGTGTATATCTGTGCTGAGTGTTGCCTCAGATTGTGTCTTGTTACAGTGTGTTTAGTCAACATTTGAAAGAGACTGTTGTAATGGAAAGAACACCGCAACTTAAGAGTCAGCAGAATTAATCTACCTTTAACATTTCTACTCATTAGTGGGGGGTGACAGCTTGATCTTTTTTATAACCCTAGAGCTTAATTTGTTGCCTGCTCCTCACAGAGTGCTCAATAAACGTCTCTTTTTTTTTGTTTTGTTTTGTTTGTTTGTTTTTGTTTTTGTTATTCCTGGTGTGGTGGGGATCAAACCCAGGGCTTCATGCATTCTAGGCAAGTACTACCTCTGAACTACATCCACAGCTTAAGTGTCTCTTGAACAATCATTTCTTTTATTCCTGATCCCAACTAAAATTCCTTAGCTGCCTACCTTCCTGAAAGGTCTGATGTCAAGGTGGTTGCAATCCATAAAATATAAATCCTGAACCAGATCACGTGAACTAGATTGTATAAAATACATATTTGTTAATTTAGCACATTTGTTATGTGTAGGAATGGGTGCGTTGGAAGTGCTGAGACACTAACACAATTGCTCACTTTTAGGAACTCACAGCAGCTTGGTGGGGAGACAGTGAAAATATATTGAATGATGCTCTAATAGAGATGTAGCATGGTATAAAAGAGGAGGTGCTTCTGATCTAGCATTAGTGGTAGTAGAGAGGGAATAGGGAATTTAGGGGAGGAGAGGCTTCAGATTCCTGTTTTTTTTTACCCATTAGGGAGCTGTTTCTCTGTGGGTATCTTTATCTAATCAGTAATTATAATGGATTTAAATTACTTGAATAATGTATCAGTTTGAGACTTACATCTTTGAGGCAATAATGTTAGCTAACATTTATTAAAATGTAAGTCAAGTAGTGTTCTAAGAGTTTCACACTAATGAATAATCTTACTTTGTCATTTTGCTATTAGTCATTTAATACTCACAACAATTTTATCAGTTTGGTACTATTATTATCCTGCTCCTTTTGTTATTGATAATTGAAACAGAGGTTTCACAGGTATTTCTCCTTAAGCATGAACTGAAATTGTTGTTGCCACAAGTTTATTTTTGTATTTAAAAAGCCAATATTGATCTTTAGATAATGTCCCTAGAGTGTTTTCTTAATATATATATACACACATACATATATATATATATATATATATATATATATATACACACACACACACACACACATATGTATATATATATGTATATGAATGTGATGTATATATATCACAAAAATACAAAGCTGGCTAAATACCTGAAGAAAAAAAAAAAAGCAAAGAACAATAGCCCACACAGTGAAAGATCAAAAATTTGATAGTAACTCTTCTATGAACAAAGGCAAAATTCTTTTAAATTCTTCTTTTTTTCTCCTTTCTCTTCTCTGTTGCCCAATTTTAGTCAATAGTATATTCACGGTAGTATATACTATTATGTTTGTTTTTACTGCTGCCTCTTCATTTGTGAGCTTTGAGGGTACCTTCGGCTCCTGGCTATTACATTAAGGTCATCAGAAAGCTTATTATACTTTCCCTTGCTCTCTCCCTGCTCCCAGTTTATGTTACTTGCATTTATATAACTGTATGGCCTATTTTTATGTTTTATTTTGTTACACTTATCTCCATCTGTTTTTGTCTTAATTCTTCTGTTAAATATGTTTAATACTTAAGTATTTTTGTGAAATTTTTCCCAGTTGTCTTTTTGTTAGCTGAAGTTTATCTTTGTACAGATTGAGCTTCTTTAATATGAAAATCCAAAATCTGAAATGCTTCAAAATCCTAAACTTTTTGAATATGAATATGATGCCACAAGTGGAAAATTCCACACCTGACCTCATGTGAGGTCAAAATGTAGGTCTACTAAGAATGGCTTATGAAATTACCTTCAGACTACATGAATATAAGGTATACATAAGACTTAAGTAGCTTTTGCATTTACATCTCAGTCTCATTCTCAAGAAAGCTCATGTATATGTGCATATCCCAAAACCTAAAAAAAAATTGAAATCCAAACTCTTCTGATCCCACTCATTTCAGATAAGGGATGCTCAACCTGTAGTTTCTCAATAATGGCTCATGGGAACAAAATGAGTTTTCTTATAACATTTTCAGAACTGTTTTGTTGCTTTACTCTTGAAAGGCAGCTTATCAGGTAATAAAATCCTTGGCCCACCCTTTCTTTCCTGTAGTATCATATGGTATTATTCAAATGCCTTCTTGTATTAAATGTTACTGTGGAGGTGTGAAGAGCCAGGTTTATTCCCACCCCATTATTAGTGAATTGACCTTTTTTTTTGCCTATCTGTACAAAGGATTCTTTCTTTATCTGAGAGCTAGTAACTTTTCTAGAATATGTTGTTATTGACTGTGTATAGATCATTTTTTTTGTGGTACAGGTATGTTCTTTTAGTATACAGATTCTATTTTTATTTCAGGACAGTTTTTTTTTTTAATCTTTAAATGTTTATTATATTTTGTTTTAATTTGTGGATCCTAATTATGTGTGTGTTGAATCTCCCTTTGTATGTCTTTTATAACAAGTATTTTTCCCTTAATCCTTATAAATATTTTTTGTTTATTTGTCTCCTATTGTGTTTTCTGTAATATCTCTTCTTTGTTCTCCTTTCAGTTTTTCTTATTTGTGTGATTGTTTTGTTTTATTTTCTATAACTGTTGATTGACTTCTGCTAACTCATTCTTCCTCTATTCCTGTTACCTAGACATTTCTGTCTTGAGTTTTTGTATTTGTGTTCTGTGGTCTTGCTTCACTGGTGGTGGCTTCACTGATTTTCTTAAATTTAGACAGGAATATTAATTTATAATTTTTACCTTCTCCTTTGTAATATAATTCTGGTGACTGTTCTTTGATAAATGGTACATTTTGCTGCTCATTTCTACCATTTTTCTTATAGCATCTCAGTGCCATGCCAATTATTTTTTATTCCTTATAAGGTATTATATTTGAATATATGAATTATATTTCCCTTTGTGCTACACAGCTTTGTACCACTCTGACCAAAAGATCTAATAAGAACAACTTAAGAGGAGGAAATTTTTTTTTTTTTTTTTTTGGCTTATGGTTTCAGAGGTCTCAGTACATGGTTGGCTGACTCCATAGCTCTGGGCCCCAGATGAGGCAGAACACCATGGTAGAAGGGCATGGAGGAGGAAATCTGCTCAGTTCATGACAGCCAGGAAGCAGAGGGAGCAAGAAAGAAGAGTAGAGGGGAGGGGCGGAGGGAGGGGGAGGAAGGTGGAGAGGGGTAGGGATAGAGATAAGTATGCCTGAGACAAAATATAAACCCCAAGGCGTGCCCTTCAGTGACCTACTTCCTGCCACCCCACCCTACCTGCCTACGGTTACACCCAGTTAATGCATTCAAGTGGATTAATCCACTGGTTAGGTTACAACTCTTGATCCAATCTTCCCCCCCCACCACCTCTGAACATTCTTGCAATGTCTCACACATGAGTGCCTCCCTCCCCCCAACCCACGCCCTCTACTGGGGATTGAACTCGAGGGCACTGGACAACTGAACCACATCCCCATCCCTATTTTTTTTTTTTTTTTTTGTATTTTATTTATAGACAGGGTCTCACTGAGTTGCTTAGCACCTCGCCTTTGCTGAGGCTAGAAATTCTCCTAAGTTTTCGGAGCCACTGGGATTACAGGTGTGCCCTACCGCACCCGGTACACATGAGCTTTTTGTGGGATACCTCATATTCAAGCCGTAACACCTGTGTTATTATTGGTGGGCGATCTGGATGGGGCCAGGGTAGGTTTCTAAATTTCTGCCTCTGATGTTTTTTTTCACATATGGAGCCTGATTATTTCTCTGTGTTGCCACAAGTGATCCTCCCCAAGTCAGACTGAGTCTGGTCTTTTGTGGCCAATTCTGGATCAGTTAATTATATTTGAGGTCTGCCCCAAAGCAAGTAGTAGTTTCTAAAATGTGTGTGTGTATGTGTATTTGTGTGTGTGTGTGTGTGTATGTGTGTGTCCCCGTCCCCCACACAGTTCCCAGACTGTTTTTATTCTTGGACTATTTTCCAATTGTACATAGTTAAAACATTCACTGTGTTTCTGTTTGACTTTAGTAGAAAATTCTCATCAAAATGAATGGAGGAAATGAATTACCTTTGATACTTCAGTAAGGAGTATGAATGAAATATGACATGAATAAATAATGAAATGTGACATGAATAATAATACTTATACTTTAGGGTCTGATCTGTGGAAAATCTTAAAATGTTTAAGGATCACCAGTGCCCCCCAAGCTCTGATAAAAATTAGTATAAACTAGTTTCCTGTGTTTACTACTCCTAATCTAAGATTGGGGTTTGCTAAGTATTTAGCTTTTTTAAAAAAATGTTTATTGTTTTTTTAGTTGTAGTTGGACCTTTATTTTATTTACTTTTTTTTTGTTTCTTATATTTTATTATATCAATTTTCATACATATAGGAAAGTTTGAAGAACATAGTAATTAATACCGGTATATATCTCCTATATTTAACAATTATTATTTTGACATTTCCTATGTATATGTGTATCTTAAGTATATATAGAAACATATAATATGTATGATCTTGACTGATTATTTACAGTATGTAAATGTCATGTATTTAAAATGTTTCTAATATTTGATGAACCATATGAAGGTAAGTTTCAGACACCATTATACTTAAATCCTTTAATATGCACGTGTATCTTCTAAGAAAGACCTTCTCCTGCCAAAGATGTTATACTTCTATTATGCTAAGAACATTGAAAAAGTTAACAATTTTCTCATTTTATTTATTATTTACTTATTTTTATGTGGTGCTGAGGATTGAACCCGGGGTTTTTTGCACATGGTAGACAAGCACTCTACCGCTGAGCCACAACCCCAGGCTCTAGCTTTTGTTTTAAGAGTTTCTTTTGGAGTTTGTAAATCAGTGGCCATATTCAGCAGCTGATGTGTTCATATGGCCTTATGTTTTTTACAAAGTTAGTTGCCAGCATTTTAAAATTAGGAATATTTCACAAAACATGAAAAAAAAAATCTGCATTTCTAGCTGCTGTTGAGAAATTAAAATCAGGCCATGCAAGGGCTCACTCCTGCTGGCATCAAGCATGAGATGGCTGCCTTCTTTAGATGGGGCCTATGCTCTAGTTCACCCAGCAAGCCACTTCTTCCTTCTCTTAACTTGAGCCTACTTTGGTCATTGACATTACCCATTCAGATCCCAGAGACTTGGGGATGTTCATTTAAAAAAAATTAAATTACAATTACTATTGTTTCTGTTAGGTATGTGATAGTTTTGTTTGTATTTATATGGCTTCATAGTGCTTAAAACTGGTGAAGTCTGTCATTAAAAACTATGTATGCTGGGTGCAGTGGCGCATGCCTTTAATCCCAGCAGTTTGGGAGGCTGAGGCAGGAGGATTATGAGTTCAAAGCCAGTCTCAACAAAAGCGAGGTGCTAAGCAACTCAGTGAGATTCTGTTTCTAAATAAAATACAAAATAGGGATGGGGATGTGGTCCAGTGCCCCTGAGTTCAATCCCTAGTACCAAAAAAATCCCAATGTTTGTTAGCGATCTCACCTACTCATTCATGAAGCCGAGTCATTCAGTAGGAATCAAGAAATGAAGTGCCATTAGTAAGAGCTGTGTTCACAGATTTTTCAAGTTTTGTGTACCATATCACTAACCTAGTAAAATGTTTCCTGCTGTTTGTATACTTATTTAGTTAGCAAAATGTCTCATTTCTTCTTATGAATATAATCACATAAAATCTAGATCATTAAAATTAGTTATTTCCCTTTATTATTTAATATTTTAAAATATGAAAAACAATAAGCCTGGTTGATTTCTGCTCATTTTAAATTATAGTATAGATAGCTAATCTTTTTTAATATTTATTTAGTTGTACATGAACACACAATGTCTTTATTTATTTTTATATGGTGCTGAAGATTGAACCCAGTGCCTCACACATGCGAGATAAGCACTTTACCACTGAGCTACAGCCTCAGCTCCAGATAGCTAATCCTTTTAGAATATTATTTTTAGTTATGAGGTTACACTGATTAATTTGTGTTTGTGTGTATGGTGTGTATGTGTGTGTGTGGGGGGGTTTGCTGGGGATTGAACCCAGGGCCTTGTGTATCCGAGGCAAAGACTCTTATCAACTGAGCTGTATCCCCGGCCCACTGATCAAATTTTGCTAGCAAAAAATTTTCCCAAACTTTTTAAAATTCATTAAGCATTAAGAAACTATGAATCATGCATATAACACACCTGCTTTTTATTAGAAGTTTTTACTATTTGAGACTTTAAGGTTAAAAAAAAAAATTGTAATTTAAGTACATCAAGATGTTGCTGAGTCATCCAAAAACTAAACTGATCAGCATATCTTTATGTTAAACACAGTTTACATATATTTTAAATTGGGATATAATTCACATATGATAAAATTCACTTTTAAAATTCAGTGTTTTTTTAGTATATTAACACAATTAAGCATCCATCATCACCATCTAATTCCAGATCATCACCCTCAAAAGAAATTTCAAACCTGTTGGCTGTCATTCTCCATTCTTCCTCCTTTCAGCCTCTGGCAACCACTTATCTATATTGAGTTTTATAATTTGCTTATTCTGGATACTTCATGTATCATACACTATATGATCTTTTGTTCCTGATTTCTTTCATGTAATATAATGTTTTCAGTGTTCATCCACATTATAACATGTCAGTATTTCATCCCTTTGTATGGCTGAATAATATTCCCTTGTATGTGTAGACTACATTTTGTTCATGCATTCATCAGTTGATAAATATTTGGGTTGTTTTTACATTTTGGCTATTATAAATAATGTCACTATGAACATTCATGTACAAGTTTTTGTATTGACATATGTTTTCAATTTTCTTGGACCCAGGAGTCAAATTGCTGGGTCATATGGTAAATGCTATGTTTAACTTTTGAGCAACTGCCAAACTATTTTCCATAACAGCTGCACTATTGTACATTCTCAGCAGCAGTGTAGAAGGGTTCCAGTTTCTCTACATCTTCACTAATACCGGTTATTTTCTGCCTTTTGTTTTTGTTTTTTAAATTCTAACCATCCAAGAGAACGTGAGGTAGTATCTCATTGTGGTTTAGATTTACATTTCCTTAATGATTAATGATCTTTTCATATATTTCTTGGCCATTTATATATCTTCTTTGAAAAAAATGTCTTTTTAAATTCTTTGCCTATTTTTAAATTGGGCTTTTAGGCTTTTTTATTGTTGAGTTAGCCTATGATTTGGATGTTGTTTGTCCCTTTAAAAGTTCATATGTTAGGAGCTTGGTCCCAGGGTGGTAGTATTAGAAGGTACTATGGACATCTTTTTAAGAGGTGGGTCCTGGGGTCAATTGGGGGCATGCCCTCAAAAGGGATTAGAATATTTCTTATGGGACTCTGGTTGTTCTCTCAATAGGATTGTATAAAAAACTTGAGCTTGTCCTACACAATCTCTTGATTTCCCATTTAGTGAAATGATTACTTGGTCTCGCCATTGCAATATACCATGAGGTGATGCAGCTAAGGTGACAAGACCCTTACCTGAGCCTGCTAGTACCATGTTGTTTGGACTTTCAGCCTCCAAAACTCAATATAACAAACCTCTTTTCTTTACAAAGTTAGCCTATTTCAGGTATTTTTTATAGTAATGCAAAACTGATACAGGTTTTAAGAGTTCTTTATAAATTCTGGATACTAGACCCTATTTTTTTCCTTGTTTGCTTATGCATTTAGTGTCATAAACCATTGTAATCCAAGGTCATAAACACTTATACCTATGTATTCTGTTAGAGTTGAACTTTTACATTTATTTCTGCAGTCCATTTCAAGTTGATTTTTCTAATTGAATGAGGAAAGGGTCCAAACCTTATTCTTTTATATTAGATATCTAATTGTCCTAGCACCATTTGTTGAAAAGACTGTTTTTCCCCATTGAATGATCTTGGCATCCTTGTCAAAATTAGATGTGCATTTATTTCTGAACTCTTAATTGTTTCATTGATCTGCAGTTCTTTTTCTTATGCCAGTACCACACTCTCTTGATTACTGTAACTTTGTAGTAAGTTTTGAATGCTAACTATATTGTTATATTTAATTCTTTAAAAATCTATAATCTTTTTGTTATGTATTATAACTTTAATAATGAGGCTAGTTCACTACTCAGAAATCCTAATTAAAAACCATTTGGATTTAAAAGTGTTTACTGATAACAGTGTTTTTCAGAATTAATATACATAATTGGATTGAATGATCTTTTTTATGTCCATATAGAGAAAATATTTACTAGTTATATGTTTCACTAGGAGTTGGTTTAGAAATATTGTTAATACTCTCTCTCGTTCTCAAAAACAAAACAGGACATCAATTATAGAAGTATTTTGTATAATTGATCAATCAAAAATGTATTCACTACCTACTGCTAGTTAGCAAACTTGTTGATTTGTCAAATACTGGGATAAAGAGTATCATGATTTAGATAAATTTCTACCAAAAGGATATTTTGGCGTAGTTTTCATTTTGCTGGATGGTTTTGGGAATAGCTGTGTTTCATATGAATTCTGTGTTCAAAAGGCATCCGTACAACATTTTCTGAAAAACAGATGAATATGCAGATTTTGACCTAATGTGATGGTTCTATTTTTAAGTTTTTAATAGAGTTCCCTTCAGAGAACAGTTAACAGAGAATAAATTTATTTTGTAAAATAAGGGATAGATACCTGGATAAGGAGCAAGGATGTCAATTGGAGTAATTGTTGTAGGCTATTTTATGAATAGGATAGTATTAGTTTTTGTGTATGAGAGACTGAATTAGACAACTTTTTTTTGTAGTTATAGATGGACAGCATACCTTTGTTCAATTTGTTTCATTTTTATATGGTGCTAAGGATCGAACCCAGTGCCTCACACATGCTAAGCAAGCGCTCTGCCACTGAGCTACAGACCCAGCCCTGGGTAACCTTTTTGAGGCTTAAATAATCACTTTAAGTTGTCTTAAGCCCCCAGATGCTTGAATATAGATGTATTCTCTGTATTCAAATAATACACACTGCCAATAATAGATGTTGCTAAATAAGTATGATATTAGGAATAGCATAATATATTGGGGAAAAAAAAAAAACACTGTCTTTTGAGTTAGAATGAGTTTGGATCTTGCCACCCCAATGCTAGTTGTGTTACTTTGACCTAGTTGCTCAGTTTCTCTGATCCTCATTTTCATCTTCTGTAAAAATAGATTATGATATTTATTTCTTATAAAGCTTGACTATAAAATGAATAGCAAGGTGTTTGGCCCTCTATAAATGATAAATTTTATTATTATTGTTATTAGTAGGAAAACAACTATGCTAACCTTTTGGGTAAAGGCCTAAGTCAATATAGTTTTAAAATATATTTGAGAATACTTAAATATACTAATAGTATAGTTTAATAGAGTTCTTCTTTTAAATCAATCAATAAAGTAACGTAAACTGTAGTCTAAAATATTAACTAATTAAACTGTATGTTTATAAATTCTGAAATAGTTTAAAGTACTTAAAGTTTAAGTATCTTCTAATTAATTCAGTTATTTATTCTAAGATAAGTTACTTGGAGGCCTACTTTGTGCCAGTCGTTGTGTTGGCAGCTTAGGAGTACAGTGGCAACAAAACAGCATAACACCCTCTCTCTCTCTCTCTCTCTCTTTTTTTGTACTGGGGATTGAACCCAGGGGCACTTAACCATTGAGTCACATCACCAGCACTTTTTAATTGTATTTAGAGACAGGGTCTCCCCAAGTTACTTAGGGCCTTGCTGTGTTGCTGAGGCTGGCTTTGAACTTGTAATCCTCCCAGGCCACTAGGATTATAGGCATGTGCCAGTGCACCCATCTAACAGTATAACCCTTATTCTTAATGAGTTTACCTATTGGTGTGGGGGACAGACAGCAGGAGTCATATAATAACCATATAATCACTACTGTGGAGGGTGCTTTGGAAAACAAGTTGAGGGGGGCTGTCAGAATGAAACAGGAGACTTAATGTAGAGACTTGTGGTATCAGGGAAAATGGGTTCCTTGAGAAAGTGACATTGAGACTGAGACCCTAGAAATAAGTAGGAGTGAAACCAGGAGGAGCAGGGATAACATGTGCAAGGGTAGAAAAGAGTTTATTGTCTTTGAGGACAAAGGGAATGTCAGGTTGGCAGCAGCTTGGAGTGAGTAAGGGGAGAGGAGCAGGGGTCATTTGGGAAGCTGGTGAGGCTACATCTTCTGAGGCTTTATGGTGCATTTAAAGGATTTTGAAGTTTATCTTAGGAGAAAACTGGAAGGATTTTAAGTAAGGGAATGATGAAATCCAATTCTTATCTGAAATTGTATACTCTGCTTAGTTTTTGAGAATGGATTAGAATGAAGTGAATCAGGTATCGTTGGAGGCTGTGGGTTGCAGCTCTGAAAGATTCTTGTGTGGGTGAAGGTAATAGGTGATTGGTTAAGGGTGATGGCCATGGAGATGGAAAAAAGTAAACTAATTGGAAAGTTTATAGGAGGGAAAATTGTCAGGACTTGCTGAGGATGCAGTAAAGGTACAGGTGACAGACATGCCCCTGAGACTTTTGGTGGGTGCTGCTAGGTGGGATGGGGAAGCCTAGAGAAGGAGCAACAAGAGGAAAGATGTTTTAAAATTTAGTATGGTAAATGAGAAACATCCAAGTGGAGCTATGAAATAGACATTCGTGTGTACTGTGGAACTTAGAAGGGAAACTGAGCTAGAAAGAGAAATTGGGGAATTTTCAACGGCATTTAAAGTTGTGAAGATGGGTTGGATCACCTAGGGAGATGGTTAAGTACTGAGTGATGAGAGACCCAGAAGCAATCCCTAGGGAACCCAGCATTCGGAGGTTGGGGAGGTAGAGGGCACAGACTTGGGAGGAGCAGCTGGATAAGTAGTAGGAGTAATGCCTGTCTCCATAGTGCAGTACCCCAGAAGTCAACAGCATTTCGAGGGATGAACGCTCGGGGGAGGGGAGGGAGAGCTGCTGAATGCTGCTGCAAGTTTCTGTTTTGTAAGACGAGAGCTAATTCTCTTTTATTGTTTTTGGCAAGAACAGCTTCATTGAGATGGTAGAATTGGAAACCAGATCCAGATGAGTGATGAATGGGAAGGGACAAAATGGAAATAAGCAAATATGACTTTCCAGAAGCTTAGCTGTCACTGAATAGAGGATTATAGTGGCAAGAAGAATTTAGGGTCAAGGCAGGTCTCTTTCAAAATTTTTATTTTTAAGAAGGAAAAGTCTAGATCTTGATCCACTCAGGGTTGTATCTGATGGAACAAGGGTCATTTACGTACACAGCTAATGTATTTTGGAAACTATTCTTGGTGAGAATTGAATGAGTGAATGCCTACCAGCACTGAGTGAAACAACTTAAATGTTGTCTATAGTGGCAAAGACAGCAGAGAGGTCCACAGCCTCCATGATCTAATCCTAAACAGAATTCTTTATTTAGTAATAAGACTGCCTTCCTACAACTCCTCTGCATTTTCTTATTGATATTCTTCCTCTTCCTAAAATCTGTTCTACCATTTCTTTGAAAGTTTCTACCTGCTTGTCTAACGCCAAGACACTCTTCCCCTCTAGTTTCTGCTGTCTCCTTTCTGAAACTCTGGATCTCATCCATAATTGTGGTTCCCAAACATTAGGCTTTCCTGGAGTGCTCAGAGTTATCAGGGCTCAGAAGTCCATATGCCTCTCAGGTACCATCTGTGGATGAAAAAGAAGTGTATCTTGAAATATGTGCTAATATTTTCCTAATATATATGTGTATAGTTTCTGTTTTGACTATCACATCTTTTGAAGTCATTATAGACTTTAGTAGCTTTTTGTTATGGATATTTTCACTTGGTGCTAGAAGAACTATTATATAAAGGTCAGCCACGTTTTTTTTGGACCTTAAAAAAATGTTGGTACTTTAAAAGGTTAGGAATCACTTCTCTACAATATAAAACATTCAGAGTTCTGCTTCTTGTTCTTTACCTTTGCAGTTCTTGTCTCTTGGCAATTGCTTAAGGGCAGTGATTGTTCCTTCTTTTACCTTACAGTAAAGGTTGGCAAACTACAACCCTTGGGCTAAATCCATCTCACTTCCTGTTTTGTAAGTCTCCTCCAGCTAAGGAGGAACTTTTGCAGCTGAACTTTTGCAATCAATCTGACAAACAAAAACAGTAACTTTAAACTCCAATTAAGCAAAATGTTCTCTCTCCCAACAGGGAATTCCATTCTTCTCATTAGTAGATCTATATTACAAAGATCAGTTATTGTCTTTTGTATTTTGAGTTTTGTCAATAAAAATCTTATAGAAACATGTTAGAAAATGTTATGTAAATACCTACATAATATCTTCAGTGTTCTGTTTTGTTGGTGTATCTTAAATTTTTTACTGACCATCATTACCATCTTTTAGGAAACGTTTGCCAACTCCTGCTTTATAGTAGTAATTCTCAGATTTATCTGCATATTTGAATTTTCTAGGGAGCATTATATAAGTGTAAATATATACATGGATTCTACTACCCTGAAGATTCTGATTCAGTACAGCAGGAGTAGAGCCTAGGAATCCACATTTTTAGCAAGGTATTGAGTTGTTTAGGAATTACTGCCTTTTAATATATTATGAGGTTTTAATCCCAAGAAATAACGAAATGAATATTAAATTATGTCAGAGGAGATCTTCAACATTTACTAGCTATGGGAGGGACCTTATCCCAGGAACTACTTTTTCTGCAGGTTTTAAAAATTTCTAGTTTCCTAGCTAGGCACAGTGGTGCACAGCTGTAATTCTAGCTACTTGGAAGATTGAGGCAGGAGGATCTCAATTTCAAGGCTAGCCTTGGCAATTTAAGAGAGAACCTGACTCAAAATAAAAAGAACTGGGTGTATAACTCAATGGTAGAGTTCTCTTGTGTTCAATTCCTAGTACTACTACTACTAATAATAATAAATTAATTTTAGTTCCTTATTAATGGATAATTTTTCTTTACTTTCCACAGTAGTAGTTCTTTTATCTTTTGGGGTTCACAAGAACATCTTTCAGAATCTGATGAAAAGTTATGCTATCCTCTCCCCCCCCAAAAATGTGTACCTGTATTAGTTTACTATGACTGTCATAACAAATTACTACAGAAGTGCTTAAAGCAATAGATATTTATTTTCTCAGAGTTCCAGAGGCAAAAAGTTCTAATCAAGATGTCAGCAGGTGAATCCCCAGAAGCTCTATGGGAGATCCCTTGCCTCTTCCAACTTCTAGGCTAGGTTCCTGGGTTGTGACTGCATCACTCAGTTTTGTGCTTCCAGGGTCTCATTGCCATTTTCTCCTCTAGGTATATTTCTTATAAGGACAAGTGTACTTGGATTTAAGGTCTATCTGGATAATCCAAGATAAGCTCTTACTCTTGAGATCCTTAACTTAATCATTTTTTTTTTTTTAATCATACAGGGTAGCATTCACAGGTTCCAGGGATTTGACATGGGCATCTGGGGGAACTTTTTGGCTTCCCATAGTACCTTTGCATATGCTCACAATTTTACAAACAGCTTTAAGAGGTCATAACTCTCTGAAATCCCTTTGTAGACCCATCGACTCTACGTTTGGACTCCTTGTTCAGTGAGAAGCTTACACTCACCATGTTTTCTAATTAATGTAATTTCTGTTCTCTTCTGTTTCTTAATTCCTCATCTTACTAATACCAGGTTTGAAAAGATTTTTTTTCTTCTTGCCTTAGATTCTTCAATTTTTAGTTTACTCTTTAAATTAATTTCTTCGATTCTTTTAGGAACCATTTATCTTCTGGTAATACTTATTTTTAAAAGAAAAGCCATTTTCCTTCATCCTGCAGACTAGAGAGTAACTTTTTTATGTAGATGATAGATAAGTAGTAGTGCCTCCAGTGAGAAGAGAAACTTACCAATATTGGGAGGGTAGCATAACTTTTATTTATACATGGCTTCTTATTTAATACTGAAAACAATACTGAGAAGTAGGTATCATTAACCCTCTTATATAATAAGCAAGTGCAGACTGGTAGAAATTAAGTAATTTGCTCTGTGTAGGTGATAGAATAGCAAGGTTCAGAGCTGGTCTCTGAAGTTCTCTACTCTGAAGCCCATCATACCATGAGAACATAGCACATTTCACTTTTAGTTGAATGATTACTAATCCCATTAGATAGAGGCAATCTTCACTTTGGTTTCAGGGGTCAACAGATCTGGGTTTTAGTTAGATTTCTGTGCTCACTTAGAGTATTACCTTACATCAGTGTCTTATTTGATCCTTAGCTTTAAATAAGACTAACACTTGGTTTTGTATGTCTTTTAGGGCTGTTGTAGAAATTGAGAGAATATGAATGAAAACCCTTTTATTAAGATATAGTACAGTTAATTACTTTCTTGTTTTATCATATCCTTAGTACTTTCTTCTTTTCATTCCTAAATTTCAAATTTTGGAGATGTGGTAAAGCCTCAAACCAGAGGCTTTTTAAACCCCAACTGTGAATTTCTTTTGCTTAAGATCTCTTGGGTTTTGGCTGGTTGGTGTGAATGCTTGTATTCTGCTTTCTGCTCTTTAATGTTAATGGGCTTCCCCAACTTTGTTGTCTAGCTCAGTTTTACTTAACATATTTGTGAAATCTTTGTGAACAGTTCTTTTTCCTGGGACAGTTTTTAACTCCTCATTACTCTTCTTGCCCTGGGTTTTTTTTGGTACTGTGCTCTCTGGAGACTAATTCCCTTTTGTCTTCTCATTCTCCCCTAATGTCTTCACACCCTCATTCATCTATAGTCTGTTATCAAAGGCTAATATCCCATCTTTCTTGCTTCACCTCACTAACACTACCTCCTTCCTCACTAACACTACCTCCTTCCACCTTTGTGAAAGACATTCTTAAGAAATAAATAGCCCCTGTAGCAAACCACCATTTCCTCATTTCTACCTCCTTTATTCCTTTTCTTCTATTGTCAGTCCCTTTATTACCCTTTATTACCTGGTTTTCTGTTATCTCAATAGTGTCTTATGGAATTCTGGTGCTCTAATAGGCTTGCTCCCCAAGCTACTTCTTCAGACTTATCTTTTAGTAGTCTTTCCCTTTATTTTTCCTGTTACAGAGTAGAATGTTTCTCCTATCAAGAACATTCCCTTTGTTTTGGATTCCATTCCTTCCTGCTTGCTCAGGAATCTTCTTCCATTGTTAATTTGCTCTTCTTTAACTTTCACAAAAGTTTTCACATTTTCAATTATAATTATGTTAAAGAGATATTTTCTGAGAAATATGTCTTTAGGTGATTTTGTCTTTGTGTAAACATCACAAAGTATATTTATACAAACCTAAATTATACACCTAGGGTATATGAATTAGCCACTCTCATCTATTTAGTCCATCATTGACCTAAACTTCATTATATAACACATAAATGTTTTCTTAAAGATGGGAGTATATGGTGGTCTTGGTCTACATTCCCAAATAACAAATATCAGTGAGAGACTGGAGCTGAAGAGTAATTGCCCTCCTTGGATGGGACATGTGCTATCTATTTAAACAGTCTCAGTTTTCTGATGTCATGTAGGAAGCCTACTTTGCTCAGTTGTCACCTATGTGGTAACAGAAAAAGAATTTTATATTCCTGGCCTTTGTTTCATTATCTGACATCTAAAAGTTATTCCATACCCCTGGACTTGTATTTACACATACAACCTTATTTCCTCTTCTCACTAACTCTCTGTTCCAGAAGGTTTTCACTCAGGCAGGTTCCCCATGTTTCAGCTCACAAGGATTTCTTCTTTTCCTAGTCCTCCATATTTTCATATTCTCCACCTTGTCTTTTATTTCCAGTAAGTGAGCAGATTCCTTGAGGGCAGGGATCATATTTCCTTATTTAAAAGTTGGCTTAAGTTTTATATGATAGGAAATGTACCTTTAAAAAACTAAAATCATAAAGCTCAGTGAGATGCTGGCATGATGATGGGCACATGAGAACTGAAAATGACAGGGAGCAGCAGATTCACAATTCCAGGCTCATGCCTACTCTAGGGCATGCATCTGTTGACTGGAAAGGCAGACAAAATTGCATGTACTATTCAAAATGCTTCTCTTTGTCTTTTTTCTTCTTTCTTTCCACCTTCTCCCTTCCTTCACAGTCTACTTTTTCTTTTTGCTAAGCACATATAGTTGATTTTTATAATTACTTCATGATAGAATTCCAGTATACTTCTCTATCTCCCACAGTGGTGGAACACTGTGTCTATATGAAAAGAATTAACCTAGTTGAATGAATGAGTACATCAATAAATGCTTTGGGGGATAGTGAGCAGGAGGTGGTGCAAATTAATTATACTTACCATCTGTGTGTTTTTCTTTGCAACTATTCAGTCAGGCAAGGAGCAGCCATAGAGTTCTGTTCCTTGATTTACAATATCTGTGATGAAAATTTCTCTAAATTCCTTTCTAGCTCTAAATTTCTTTTTTCTTTTTTTGGGGGGAGGGTACTGGGATTTGAACTCAGGGGCACTCAACCACTAAGCCATATCCCCAACCCTATTTTGCATTTTATTTAGAGACAGGGTCTCACTGAATTGTGTAGCACCTCACTTTCTGCTGAGGCTGGCTTTGAACTCGCAATCTTCCTGCCTCAGCCTCCCGAGCTACTGGGATTACAGGTGTGTGCCACTGTGCCCAGCCTCTAAATTTCTTGAAGATTGATACCCCTACAATATATCATAGTCTGATTCTAAAGCTTTTTAGAGGTCCGGTAGCAAAGCAGAGAATCTGCATGGTACATTTATTTCCTGATAATTTGCTATAAATTTTTGCCTTCAGAAGTTAGAATTTCCCTTTTTTTAGTTCCTCAATATTACTTTATTATGTTACTTAAAAGTTCTTCCAGTGGAATAAAATTAAAATACATTTGATTTAAATCCTAATCTCTGAATTAAGTATAGTGTTTCATAAGTCAACTCAAAGATAAAGGGGCTATTTAAAAGACTGGGAAAACCAACCCTTTAAGCAAGTTGAGGATTTTGCAGCAGGTACTGTTATTGAGATATACTATAGAAAGAGACCCAAGTAGCTACCCCAGCTTTCAGTGACTTAACAAAGTAAATTTGAACTAGATTACTTTGGGGGAGAGGTTGTTAAGCAGTTAATATAAGAAACATTTAAGAAACAAAAAGAGTATAGTCTATTTAGTAATGTCTTCCATCAATTTACTTTGATTTGAAGGAAAGAATATTTACTCTCTGGCTCTAGGGGAAGTTTGCTGACCCCTGCTCTAGGGTAAATATGAAGGAGTGGGTTTACTGGGTTATTTGGTGTCTTTTTACCTTTATGAGAAACTGCCAGACTCTTCCATAGTGGCTACACTATTTCACACTGTCTCAGTAATTTTCTGATTTCTTTTTGCCCTTGCTAGTCTTTGGTATTATCAGTAGTTTTAAATTTTAGTCATTTAAATAAGTAAATAAAGATAGTTCATTATGGTTTTGAATTTCATTTCCCTGGTAGCTAAGTATATTGAGCATCTTTCTGAATGGTTGTTTGCAGTCCATATGCTGTATCCTCCTTGGTGAAATGTCTAAGTCTTTTGTCCATTTCTTAATTGATTGGGCTGTTTAATACTAAGTTTTGAGTATTCTTTATATATATTCTGAATACAAATTCTTTGTAGGATATTTGATTGCATATATTTTCTCCCATTTTGTTCCCTGAACACAATGTCTTTTCCTAAACAAAATGATACATTTTGGAAAAGTTCAGTTTTTAAATTTTATTTACTTTTATGGGTTGTGTTTATTTGTATGTATGTAATATCTAAGAACCCCAAGCCATGGAGACTGTTTTCTTCTAGAAGTCTTATACTTCTATGTTTTTCATAGATCCGTTTTGAATTAATTGTTATTGAAAGTATGAGGTTTGGGTAGAGATTCACAGTTTTGCAACGCTATTTGTTGTAAAGAGTGTTCTTTCTCCATCCAACTGATTTTGTATTTTTGTCAAAAATAATTTAGACATATTTGTGTGGTCTATTTTGGACTTTCATTTCTGTTTTGTTGATTTATATGTGTATTTCTTTACCAATACCACACTATCTTCATTTTTGTAGCTTTTATAGGAAATTTTTAAATCAATATGATCCTTCCAACTCTGTTTTTTTTTCAAAATTACTTTGGCTATTATAGTTTGTTGGTCTTTCTATAGAAATTTTAGATGTCACTTATCTGCAAAAATTCTTATTGGAGGTTTAGTTCTCGCAGGATTCAGAGAGTATTTTGGGATGCAGAGCCAAGTGGAGGTGGGATTTTCCCCAGAACGTGCTTGTAGAGTGCCGGTGTGAGTTCGGGAATACAGAATTGCTGTTGGAATCTACAAGTTTGTGTGGTGGCTCGGTTATTTTGTGCCCAGCCAGACTGCAGCATTTAACTATTATTTTTTAAAAATTTCTTTTTTCTGAAACCCCTGTTATTTGACTGTTTAAATTGCTGTTTTTCATTTTTCATTTTTTTTTTGTATGTACTGTTTGGAAGATTTTTCCAAATTTATTTCTCCATCCTTTTATGGAGATGTATTTTTGCTATCAATTTAATTTCTAATAGTTTTTTTTTTTTAAAGCACATTGTTCATGTTTCATGGTTGTCATATCATCATCATCTCATCTCTTGCTTTGAGGTAGTTTTTTTTTTTTTTTTGAGAGATCAGTAGTACTGGGGATTAAGTGCCTAGGGCTTTGAGCATGCTCAGCTATTACTTTTACCACTGAGCCACAACCCTAGCCCCAAAATGTACATATCAATACTGGTCTCTTCCAAGTTTTCATTTTCTTGGGTTATTTCTGCTTCCCCCAGCTGCTGCTGCTGCTGCTTCTTTTTGTTCTCTTTCAAATTAAAGTTTGTTGTTGTTTTTGTATGTATCTGATAATGTATGACTCTATAGGGGAGGAAAACCTTTTCCTCTGCCCTCTTGGGTTTTATAAGTGACAAACTGTAAGGGACCAGCGAACAACGGAGGAAGAGACCACCAAGAGACCGACTCATGCAACCGCAAAAGGGGGTTTATTGAGGATCCAGCATGCTGGGGCTCCGTGCTCATTCAAGAAGGGAGAGCGGCCAAGAGCCCCGAGCAGGGGTTAAGCAGTGCTTAAGTACACTTTTTGGGGAGGGCGGGGGCTTTGCATACATCAGAGCAAATCATCATGAGGCGCGGGAAAATCAAACAACAACTCTCGAACACGATTAGTACATTCATTGGCGGGAACAGGTCGGGCGGGGGTGATAGGTTAGTCCTAAAGCGGGGTACACATTTAAACTGATTGGTTTAGGCCCTGAGGTGCCTACGTGCTGAGCTGCACTGGGTCCAGGTTGTTAAGTAACTAGGTGGTCAGGGAAGATTTTGACACACATCTAATGGGCGGTTGTGGGAATTGTCTTAACTGCCACAGGAATGTCAGGCTTGGTCTTTAACTTCAGTTTCTTTTATCCTTTCATTCCCCACTCCGTTTTCTGACTACTTTTAATCTTAAAAGTAATGAATCATAATTATTGAAGGGTTTCACATTTCATGAGTTGTTTTGCGTTCCCTGGAATCATTCTCAGCATGGCCTCCATTTTAGATTTCACTCGATATTAGACTGGATCCAACTACACTGACTACCTAACTTTAAATCTGGCTTCATTCCCCCCTCTAATTTGGGAACTCCTTACTGCTGTAAGGAGGGGGGGCGAAGAAGATCTTTCTGGCTTCTTCAGGCTGAAAAGGGACGGTGTGGGGCAAGCAGTTTGGAGTCCCCCTTTAAAATTGGGTCTATCGAGTGGTCCATGATAGAAGTCTGATTGAGAAGTAATAGACTGGAAGGCCATTTGAGTGATGGGTGGTCTATAGGAGAAACAAGAATAAATTAGTACTGGAACCATATTGATGCAGCAATAAATGCCATAGCACAGGAATATGCCAATGAGTATGATGGCAAAGACAAAGACTAACAACGTTTTCCACCAGGAAGTACTAAGAACCAGGAGCTAAAATGTTGTTTCCATGACAAAGTTGCTGAGGACATGGCTTCATCTGAGCATGTAAATCTTTAAGGATATTTGTCACATTGCCAGAAATGTCAGGGATGTAAACACAGCAATTAACATTTAGGTTTACAGATGTCCTTTCTCTTAAGATATAGTCTAATAATTTAATGTCATCTGATCTTGCAAAATCCTTTTACTAGTATGACCTCTGTGTCTAGTAGGGAAATCTTTAATTCTGTTACTTAGGGCTGGATAATCATACTAGCAAACACGAAGCCTACCTGTGTAGGTTAGGAATATCTGTGTGCCGTAAACTAAAAGCTACTCTGGCAGTTCCTTTTGATAGTTATCAGGAATTTCTACCTAAGAATCTCTTTTGCAGCCTCCAGTTTACTTATTTATGGAAGTTACATTTAACTATTATTATTATTATTTAAAATGTCCAGGAATAGCTGTGTTTTGGCTTTAGCCAGCTTTGCTAAGTGTTTAAGATGAAGCAAGTCAAACTGACTTTTGTTTCTATCTATTGTTAACAGTCAGCTGAGTTTCCCTGGGAGTCCTCAGGGAACTTACAGCAGCTTCTCAGTTCTGCTAGTGCCATTTGCGCTAGGATGGGTCCAGGCCTTGCTTGACCATGTGGCTTCCCTTGGAAGCATCAGGGATGTTTCCCTTTTCTGATGACCCTCCTCTTCACAGCAAATGCACTGATTGGCTTTCTGTCCTCTACTGGTCTCATTAATCTCCCTGATCAGGAGGTTATGTGGCCTAGAGTTGCAAAGCTCTTTGGAGAAGTCCCCTATTCCCTGATTCAGACTGACTCAGAGGGCAAGAGCCAAATATTGGTTTTCTTGGCCCTTTTAATTTAACTTTAATTTTAACACCTAATCTTAAACATCTAGCAAATAAGTTAACAGCCTTATATTAAGAGTACTGGGCTTTAATGTCTATCTCTCTATCCTGTAGGTGATTACTCATTATAACTCATTATCTTAAATTAACCCAGGTTGTGTGTTCTTAAATCGGTACCTCTGCAAAACATTAACAGGCAATTTTCAGACCATTTATAAGAAAACTACAGAATAAAATTAACTAGGGTAAAAACGTATTTGGTTTATGTAATAGCTACCTTGAATTTTGGCAGAGTTATACATTATAATCCCCTGTTTGAGATCCTGGTAATCGTGACAAAAACCAACTTTTGGACACAACTTTAAATATACTGAAATCTGGCCTACTTTTTTTCATAGTCATTCTCACATGTAGTGAGAGGGAACATAGAGCGTTATCTCAAGTAAGGCGGGGCTCTTTAAAAATCTGAAATACTATAGTTCTGAAGCTGATCTTTGCTTTTTAGACATCATTTTACAAAGCCTACATAAATTGTTGCCCAAGTTCACATGAATATTAGCTAACATAATATAATATCACACCTAAAACATGAATTAAAGGAAGGCTGAAAGCTTTTAACCTTTTGTAGAAAAGTAGCAAAGTATTTTTGTGTTTTGCAATAAAACCTTCACACAGATTAGGCTCTTATTAACTTAAAAATACATTTAAATTTTATCTCAGTGTAAAAAGTAACATAGAACTTTACATATCTTCTTCTTTTTTTTTTTTTTTTTTTTTTTTACAAACATGAATTCTTTTCTCCTCTAATTCTTTTTTTTTTTTTTTTAAGAAGTTCTCGGCGGACACAACATCTTTATTTGTATGTGGTGCTGAGGATCGAACCCGGGCCGCACGCATGCCAGGCAAGCGCGCTACCGCTTGAGCCACATCCCCAGCTCCTACATATCTTATTGATAACAAGTCCAGTTATAGAACACAAATGATATAAATAAATCTCCAACATGTTTTTCTCTTAAGCCTAAAATTACCATATAACTTTAGAACACCAGCTTGGTATAATGCTCTTTTGAAGCTTCTACCTCACAGACTTGTATACCTGGAAGATATGAACACATTAATAACACCACAATTACATTGATGATTTTATATTAACCAAGGTTAGCTTTTAAAAAAATAACATTACAATATTGAAAAATAACAGTTGTTGTTTAACCATAGTTGTATAATCTTTAATTTCTTTAAGATTATTTGCTCAAAAACTTACACATATAACCAACTTACACAAACCTTCTTTATCACTTACTTAAACCCTCTTAATTACTTAATCACATAGACTCTCTTATCCAGAAACACATTTTCCTCTATTAAATCCATACCTAGAACCTTCTAGTTTCTCTTTTCCATCTGTTAACCTCCTTCTGTTCACTTTTTGAAACAATACTTGTAAATGTTTGAATTTAGGCAGATTATTTCATAGACATCAACATTTTATTAGGTTTTTTTTTTTTTGAACACCTAGAAAAACTTATAAATTTAATTTTAAAGACATCTTTACTTTTATCTGTTTACCCAATTTAAATTGAACCATTTGAATCACGTGAATCAAAGATATTTGGATCCATTTTTTTTTTAATTTTTCATGAGCGCTCCTCATATATCTGCCAACTGTCATATAATTGCATGATATATGGACATATACATACAGACATACAGACATACAACACATAACACAAGTGTGTACACATACACAAGGCCTTGTAGCTGTTTTTTTTTTTTTTTTTCTTTTTAGGTGAAATCTCCATTGCAATGTTTAAAAACTCCACAGTTGATCAAAAATAGAACTGATCAGAAAACATTAACTTGCCTATAGGATCAAAATCATGAGCTCAAAAAAAAAAAAAAAAAAAAAATACAGAATCTAAGAAAAAAGCAAAAGTCCTTAAAAAAAAGATGACTGGCCAGTAATTAGTAAATACCATACAATTTACTTTTTGGTTTGGTCTAGTTTGAGTTCAGGTAAAAAGACACTTTTATTTCTTTTTTTTTTTCCCCTTGGATCTCAGATCTGTCCTCTACTGAGCCCCAGGCTTCTTCTATTTGCATATCAACTTAAGTCCTGGCTAAGGTCTGGAAGGAACTGGGAAGACTGGAATTCTGAGCAGAAACCTCATGCCTAAGGCATTTTAACCATAAGTCATAATTTTCAGGTTTGGATGTTGAAAATTATGATACAAGTTTAAGATGCAATTCTCAAAATTTTATATCTTCGTATCTTTCTACACTAGAAAAACTTGCTCACACAAAACTGAAAATAGGATCTCTCTTGACAATATAAAAGTTACCATCAGAAGAAATTCCTTCAGGATCATTAAGCTGCTTCCTTTGTTCTGAAGTTCCTAAAGTAGTATTAAGTTACATTAAATCACCTGAAAAAATTTTAAAAGAGAACCACACACTACCATGTATATCCAAAATTAAGCTTTGAAAATTCCCAAGACTGTTGCTAATTAATGTCATTTCAATAAGCCAGACCACCGTTTTAATTTAACACCTTTTTTTTTTTTCTAAATCTTACACACTGAGGGGAACAGATACCATATCATAGTTTATTATCCTTGCCCAAGTTAATGCACTGGTACACCTAGTGAAATCTTCTCAGGCTACCCAGTTCAAAAATTGATGAAAAAATAAAACTAAATGATTGGGAGTTACTTGTCAACTTGGAAGTAGAGTTTTTTAATTTTTTTATCCTAAGTATTTAAGTTTTCTAGCATGAACTATCTTAAATCTCAAACTAAACAATTACTTAAACCCAATTTTTAACTGCAAGATTATGCAATGCTTCAAACTCATTTAGATACCAAATTGTTACAATAAAAATCAAAACAGACAGACCAGATAAGAGAAAAATCTCTCCAGGTTTTTAACTCCCATTTAATTATGACTCCTATCAGTGGCACCATAGATTTCCCCATGAGTGGACCAGCTGTTCTCACATAGGGGCAACTATAGGTGTAAAATCAAGGGTCTCAGTGTGACTGATTTTACTGCATTCAGGTGGAGTAATCCTTACAGTGCAGGGAAAGAATGAGGAAATTCCCCAAAGCGAAAATGGCTTTGGCAGCTGCTGGGAATTCCTCAGTCTCACCTTTTACTTACAGGATTAGCCCCTTTGGATAGATCCAATCCCAGACAATCTGGCATATCTCCTAACTTTCCAGTAGAGTCAGTTTTTATCTGCCTTAGGTCTTGAATGGGGAAGGGGGTATGTACTTTGATCGGGTCAAATTTTTCTCTTGATTCTTTTTGTTTTCTCTTAGCAGCTTAAGGAACACAGCACATTTTAAACATTGGGGCGGTAAAACAGACTATTGAAAGTTACCTATGACCTTAGAGAACCTGGGCAGATTTTACTAATTATCTTATGTCTTTCTCAGTCCTACAACCTGAATTGCTAACATTTCTGACCTGAGAAGGAAGGGGAGCATCCAGGAGGAATGGATGCGGGGTTGGGAGTGTTGCGTAGCCCATACGTAGGCAAATGTGATTGGGGCTTTCCCTCAGTGCCATTCATCTACCGATCACCCTAGATACCCCTGAGGGCTGTCGGGAGGGGGCTCAAGAGAAAGGACCTTAGGAATACGTCTGAGTGTAGCCCAGACCGGAATTCCGCAGTTGTTCCAAACTCTTTCATCCACCTCCACGCATCCGAGGCCGATCGGGATTCGGGACACTGTGTACTCACGCCAATTGCTCTCCGGGCCCAGACAGAAAAGTTGGAAGTGGCTTTGGCAGAACCCAACATGCCTGCTCTGTATAGAACAGGTGATTGAGAGCTGCCTAGGCTGGGAAACCTCTGACCCGAGTCTTGAAGAGTGGTGGCTGCACTAATTGCGTTTAAGTAGCCGTCGGGTGCCCACCTTACCTCCAGAAAGAAAGAGAGAGAAAGATGTACCTCAAACAGACATGGGGTGCGGGCACTTACCTCGGTGTAGAATCTCGGTCTGGGACAGAATTTATGACTGAAAGTTCGGCTCCCATCCCCAAAGCCAATTAATGCCAATTTAATAATGAGGACAGGGTTTTGAGAAAAGTTAAAGCGAGATATCAAAGTTCTTAGATCCCCAGCAGGCATTTTCCTCTGCAGCGAGTTCACTCAAGCCAACTATGGGAAGAAAAGAAAACACTGCTTCCCTAATCTTGCTTAACAAAGGGGAGTAACGTTTATCAAAGTTCTTGAAAACACAGCCAAAGGGGGTGTAAAAGGTGAAAACAGAAAAGCTGGCAGTTCTGTTGACTTTTGGTCCCTTACAGGAGAAGCATACTAGGGACAATTTAGGCTAAAATTTAACTAAAGTTATTTCCACACATCTAAGGCAGATTGGAAGATTGGAATTTGGGACTCTGCATCGGTGCATGGGTCCAAAGTAAAACAATGCCATCACGCTTAACAGGAACACAGACAAAAACACACAAAGACATAGATTCCCTTTTCAGATTGTAGGGACAGAGGCGTGGAAGTGCTTTGTCCCATAATGGGAGTTACTCAAACAGGGACAGGGACAACACAAATGCGACACAGACAAGGACAAACAGTAAACATTTAACACAAGTCCAAGACACAGATTAGAACTTGAGTAACTGGCAAAACCTGATGAGCTGGACAATAAAGACAGACAGTAAACTCAACACGAGACAATTAACAGAACTGAGTAGCCGGCAAAACCTGAAGGGTTGGCAGCAGAGCACACCTGAGTTGAGGGCACTTCCGTCCCCCAGTTTCCCGAGTCCTCCAAGGCGTCCCTTGGGGACTTGGCCTGTGGCTTCAGGACACGTCTGTCCACCACCGCCAGGGGGAGCTCACGCTCTCCGCTGGCAGCCACTCTGCCAACCCTTAAACCGAACCTGAGCTCTGAGCGATCGCAAGAAAAAGGAAAAAGGCACGTTATTACCCCTAGAGGAGTCCGTTGGGGTCTCCTTGTCTGGCGCTGCAGGATTCCCGGCCAACGCACCAAATGTAAGGGACTGGCGAACGACAGAGGAAGAGATCACCAAGAGACCGACTCATGCAACCGCAAAAGGGGGTTTATTGAGGATCCAGCATGCTGGGGCTCCGTGCTCACTCAAGAAGGGAGAGTGGCCAAGAGCCCCGAGCAGGGGTTAAGCAGTGCTTAAGTACACTTTTTGGGGAGGGCGGGGGCTTTGCATACATCAGAGCAAATCATCATGAGGCGCGGGAAAATCGAACAACAACTCTTGAACATGATTAGTACATTCATTGGCGGGAACAGGTCGGGCGGGGGTGATAGGTTAGTCCTAAAGCGGGGTACACATTTAAACTGATTGGTTTAGGCCCTGAGGTGCCTACGTGCTGAGCTGCACTGGGTCCAGGTTGTTAAGTAACTAGGTGGTCAGGGAAGATTTTGACACACATCTAATGGGCGGTTGCAGGAATTGTCTTAACTGCCACAGGAATGTCAGGCTTGGTCTTTAACTTCAGTTTCTTTTATCCTTTCAAAACAAAAAGCAGATTGACATTAAAAAAAGGTATATGAATTTTATGTGATACTATATTTTTATGTGGGATAGAGTTTCACTGAAAAGAAGTGAAAAATCCAAAGAGGTAGACTCAGGGTCTCGTATACCATTTTAACAGAGGGTAATAAATTGTGGAGAAATGACTAGATAAGAAAAGGGGCTTGTGCTTCTAAGAGCAGCAATTTGTAGGAAAGTGACTGGGAAATGTATGGAGGAAACAAATGGAAGGTAAGGGTTATTGTTGGTGCAGTCTCATCTCCATGTCAGTTCCTTGTTTCTGGTGATAAGAATGATTACTTCTTCCTGCGACTGGCACCTTTTTGGGGGGGAATTTGGCAAAAAGAGAAAGAAAGAGAGCCCTTCCCACATCCGATGTTTCTTGTTCACCTTCAGTTCCAAATAATCATTATGACAAAGTGACATTTTGGAGTGGCATGTTATGATTCCCCTCAACTATCCATTCTTGTTTTAAGAGTAAGGGACTAAAAAATAGATTGATAGCCTTCCACTGGCTGAGACTGGTTGACATTGAGCATGACTTGGTTGGAACATTTCATTGGGGAACCCCAGATGTTAATATTTGTAGGTCTTTCTTCTTGAACTAGTCATATTTGCAAGAGAAGTCTTCCAGATTCTTGGCTGTCATATCTTAGGAGCTGAGTAGGTGAGGGGTGGGGATAAGAGAAAGAGATCTTTGTTTGTAGTAAGCTCATGTTTACTTAAGCTTCATGTTGATAGAATGATTTTTATTTGCTATTTAGCCTCACTCTAATTTTACCTCTAGCTTATATTGACTCAATTAATTTTGATTGCTTTAACTTAGTGGTTCTCAAATGGGATGGGAATGGAGGCAGGATTTTTGAAATTGTCTTTTGGGTTGAAGTAGACAGTACTGGTCAGGGATGCTAAAAATTTGGTGATGCTAAAAGTTTGTCAATGCTAATGATTATAGGAGGAAGAATTGCTTCACTCAGAGTGTTAATAGTTCCCCTTTTGAAAACAGTGTAAATCTAATATAAAACAAATCTCAGTACTAGATCTAATTATCCAATATATTTTTTAAAATATTTCTTTCAGTTGTTGATGGACCTTTATTTTATTCATTTATTCATATATAGTGCTGAGAATCAAACTCAGTGCCTCTCACATGCTAGTCAAGTGTACTACGACTGAGCTACAACCCCAGCCTCCAATATATTTTTAAAATTTTCCTTTTTCTTTTAATTTATGCTTGCCAGAGATGTTTCTGATTTTAAAGGTATTTGAAATTAGAATTATGAAGATTTCTTTTAAATGATGACCAGAATAGAGTAAAAAGACTAGTTAGAAGGTCATTACAGAGGTACAGGCAAGAGTTATTGGTGGCTTAGACTAGAGTGGTAATAGTAAAGAAGGAGAGATACAAAGTATACAGAATGTGGGGGTAGATTTAGAGATGTTTTAAATGTGAAAGATTAAGGAAAGGGAGTAATCAAAGGTGCTCTTAAGTCTTCTTTTGAGATGAATGACCAAACAAGTAATTTGCTAAGATGGAGAAAATTAAGGAAAAGAGCCAGTTCTATATTAAGCATATTAAATTTAAGATGCCTGCATCTGGGCCCAATGATGTTGATTTTTCTAAGATACCCATTGCCCCTTTAGACTTTGTTATTATTTAACTGTCATTCAAAAAACACTTCTTTGGGAGTTTCCCTCTCCCCCCTCCTATTACTGCCACCTACCAACACTATTTGTTGAGTACTTTGGGAGTTGGCCTGCCACTCCACTCCCTGGCGTATTCATGTACGAATTTAGATGCTGCCTGGGCAGTTTATCCAAGTTCCTATCCATATGGTTCTTTGACCCACTGCATGACAACAGTGACAGTGTGAGATAGTGGCTTGAATCCTAGTTCTCCTACTTCCTGAAGTAACTTTGAAAACAGTGCTTAATCTTTTGTGTCTCATTTTCCTCATTTATAAATTGGGGATACTGCTATCTATACATTTGGGATTTCATAAAGATTAAATAAGAAAATAATGATTACAAATTATAAACACTTAGCATATAGTAAGCATTCCAGAAATGTCCACTTAAAATTAGAATTATTTATTTAGGTATCTATTTAATAATATATGCAGCTATTATTAGAGTAGTTAAGCAACTCCTCCAAAAGCTACACCTTAAGACTTGACCCCAAAATTTTAGCCTTATAAATTTTAGGTAATTAAAAAAAATAAATTATTTTAGGTACTGAAAAAAAAAAAGGAACACGTACCATGATTTCCTAGTTTATTCAGTATACTTGTTTTTAAAGGGGGGCGGGGACTTACCAATGCTTTAATCACTGTGGTTCTTAGTTAGAGGAATACATCAGATTCCCCAGCCAGGCTTTTTAAGATGTCTGAGCTTTCCTTCTGGAAGTTTGAATAGAATGTTGTGGAGATCAGGGTGGCATCAAGCATCTCTATTATAATTGCCCTCAGTTCCTTCCCTTTGTTCTTAATCACATTCTTATTTGATTTTGTTTCCTTACCATTCTGCCCTCTATTAATCAGTATTCTATGCTGTTTTCTCACAGCCACCCTTAGTTAACTTACTTTCTCAGTGTCTGCCTGCCTGTCTCTCTCCCCTTCTGCCCTTTTCCCTCTTCCCTCCTTTCCTATTTGTTCTGGTAACCTCTGACCTTGGGTAAATACAGTTCAGTCTGCCTCTGATTTGGGCTGCTGAACACTTGAGCTGTGTGAAATTCATTCTTGGGATATTTTGGCTCTTAATATCTTTACTATTTATGTGAGAATGTCTGACCTTACATGACACAGAAGGCATATGGCTCATTTAGTTAATAGTAATTCCAAAAGGGACTTTACTGTCATGTAATCCAATTATCCATGATTTGTATGGTATTGTCAGTTATATCTCATTTTCATGGCATGTTTGAGTGGTACTAATGATACTAACAATGTTTCATAAATGAGAAAACTAAGGTCCAGAATGGCAGAATAGTTTGTGACATCAGTTGGTGGGTAATTCTTTTTGAGCTCTGGAAAGGAAAGTTGTTATGGTTATATATTAAGTAACCTTTCTTCCCCATATTCATTCTGTTTTGTGAGTCAATATAATGACCTTGGCATTGATGTTTTTAAGGAGTTTTTGATGTGTTTTTGTGTTTGTCTTCTTTCTGAGATGTGAATTGTCTTAATTGTAATCTATAATTTGGGGGAGAAATGAATTAATACATATGTTAGCGTGTCTGAGTGTGTATGTGTATGTGTGCATGTGTGTAGTAGTACTAGTAGTAGGTAATAATCTTTAGTTTTGTTCTTTAATAAGAATTTTAAACATTCATTACAACTATGACTTTTCTTTTAGTTTTTATTTAGTTGCCCTTTGTTCCCTTTGAAAATAGTCAACCTGACCCAATATTTTTTTTTTGAGAATATATTTCATAGAAGAGTGTGGTAGAATATTTTTGTTCTTCTAAGCAAGTGTAGTTTAAGAGCTGGCAGGTGTTCATAGCTTCTCTTCTTTAATATGTGAATAATCCTTTCCTTGGTTAAGATATTAGCTTTATGTTATGTTTACTGATCCTAAAATACCAGATACCAGAATATAATCTGAGAATCAGAACTACTTCATATATACAATAGTTTTTTCTCTTTGAGCATTTTTAATCTTGATTTAAGTATGTTATGCTCTAAAAGAATACCACATATATTAGAAATTAAATTTGTTAAATAAAATTTTATAAAATTCAACATGACTTTTTTGCTGTGTTAGGATAATTTCTTAATAAAATATTGATCTAGCCATCTTCACTTTTTTTTATTTTGTATAGTGTGTGAGTCTTGGTAAATTGACATTTAGTCTGAAAGTAAGGCTTGACTAAGTTCTAGTTGAAAGATAAAATGTCTTGGATCAACTCTTACTATTATACTTTGAAAGTATTTTAAAATGAACAATGAGGACCATTTACATACATAATGTAAGAAATCTATTAAAGTATTCTAAATGTTCAAAGTTGTTGGGCAAGGTGGCACATAACTGTAATCCCAGCAGTCCTGGAGGTTGAGGCAGGAGAATTGCAAGTTCAAAGTCAGACTCAGCAACTTAGTGAGGCCCTAAACAATGTGGCAAGACTCTTTCTCAAAATAAAAAAATAAAAAGGGATGGGGATGTGGCTTAGTAGTTAAATGCTCTTGGGTCCAATTTCCTGGTTACCCCCCCCCCCCAAAAAAAAAAAGTATAATGACATTCTTTGTCTATTCTTGATAAGGAAAAAAGTCTATAATTTGGGGAGAGATAGAATGGAAAGGGGTGATAGAGATTGGGGAAGGTTGGGGGTATTAATTTCTTTTTCTTTTCTTTTTTTTTTTTTTTTTTTTTTTGTGGTGCTAGGAATTGATCCCAGGGCCTTGAGCATGCAAGGCAAACACTCTACCAACTGAGCTAAATCCCCAGCCCTATTAATTTCTTAAGAACTGCCATTATAAAGTACCAAAAACTTGGTAGCACACAAGAAGAGAAAATTTATTCTTCACAGTTCTGTAGGCTGAAAGTATGAAATTAAGATGTCAGCAGGGTATGTTCTCTCTGAAGGATCCAGGGAAGATCTTTCCTTGCCTCTTCCTAGTTTTCCGGTGATTGTCCACTGTTCTTGGTGTCACTTGACTTATAGTTGTACACTCCAATCTCTGCCTGTCTTCACACTGCTTTCTCCCTTATAAGACTAGCCTTTCTTTTTTTCTTTTTTAAAAAATTGCTATTCACTTTAGAAAACACTTGTAATGTTCTTATTTTTATAGCCACAACACCTGATTATGACTTATTGAGTGAATAATTAGTGAAATACCGTGTGTGTGTGTGTGTGTATCTGTCTGTGTCTGTTGAAGGGTTGTCAACAGACCATGATATGAGGAGTTTTCATTTAGTAAATATGTTCTCCATCCTTTTTAAAAGCACAGCTAGTGGTGTCCTTCACACTATTGTACATTTTGCTTTTATTACTTGTATTATTCCATATTAGAACATAAACACTATGTTTGCATAGTAGTCCATTGCATGGATATAATTTTAGCTAGTCTACCTTTAAAAATTTTCTAATTGTGGTAAAATATATATAACATAAACCTTAACCATTTTTTAAGAGTACACGTCTTTATTAAGTGTATTCACATTATTGTCTTCAAAACTGAAACTCTGTACAATTGGCCCTCTGTATCTGTGGTTTCCACATCTGTGGATTCAACCAATCATGTGTCAAACATGTTTGAAAAAACAATTGCATGTGTACTGAATATGTAGATTTTTTTCTTGTAATTATTCCCTAAATAATTTAGTCTAACAACTGTTTATGTAGCATTTACATTGCATCAGGTATTATAAGTAATCTAGAAATAATTTAAGAGTGTGTAGGTAGGTTATATGCAGATACTGTGAAACTTTTTTTTTTTTGGTCGTGCTGAGGATTGAACCCAGGCACTGTGCATGCTAGGCAAGCACTCTACCAACTGAGCCATATCCCCAGCCCTCTGTGTCACTTTTTATAAGGGATTTGAGCACATATTTTGGTGTCCTTATGGGCTCTTGGAACCTGTCTACTGCAGATAAGGAGGAATGAATGTGCTCATTAAACAACAATTTTCCCTCCCCCAGCCCCTGGAAACCATTATTCTACTTTCTGTTTCTGTGAATTTAAGTTGGTTTCCCTTTTTAGTTATTTTCATTTTTGCTTTTGCAAACAATGCTGCAGTAAATAGCCTTGCATACGTGTCATTTTGCATATAAATGAGCATATCTGTAGAATGAATTTCTAGAAGTAGAACTGCTGGGTAAAAAGGTTTGTGCATTGTTAATTTTGAAAATGTGCCAAATTGACACTACAAAATGAAAGTGTACCAATTTCTACTTCCCACAGCAATGTATCAGCAGTTTAAATATGTTTCAGAGAAGTTAGCTTGTCATCTGAACCAAATTGGGAACTTGGGAAAGGAAGTGCCCTGAAGAATTGGTGCTGTCATTGTCACAGTTTTCAAGAAGCTGGGCTCTTCAACAGTGTTTCTACCTTTATTCCAAAGGAGCATTTGGTATCATCCATTCACATCATTTCCAAGCTGTATTCACTTAAAAATCTTAAAATAAAAGCATTTTTTAATAGATCCTATAAGCTATTTGGATATGAGTAATAACATCTAATAGAATGATTGCAGTGCCTTATTTTGCAGGTAGTTACCACAACTTAATGTATGTTCAGCCATGCCGAAAATTTTCTTAGGACAGAATTTTAAGATCTTTAATGTGAATAGACTAAATGGATTTCAGTAGAAAGAAAAAATTAGCAGAACCTTTCTCAAATGAACTCTTATAAAAAGCTCCACTATATTATGGGGAGCTGTAGTATATTGGGGTGACAGGGGTGAGTGGGGAAGGAGGTGGGATTGTGGGGAAGGTGCTCCCCACAGGGCTCCCATCCCTCTTTCATCCAGAAATATTCCACATAGGAGACTCAACTTCTCTCCTAATAGAAGTGAGAGAGATGAGGATAAGATGAAAGTAAATGCTAATGTATAATCAGCTTCTGGTGATTCGTGTCAGGCATTTGAGGAACCCTAGAAGCTTCTTTGTTAAGATTGTCATGTTTGGAAGCTGAAGCTCTATTTCATTTTTCCTATAAAGTAAATTTACTGTAAAGTAAGGCGCATAACTCCAGAGAAAGCACTCTCTTCCTTAGAATACATATATAGGTTTTGGTACAGTGACTATTCATCTGGAGATTTTATATAAATGTAACTTATCTATTTATTTATTTATTTTTTGTTTTCTTACTATAAAGTGGAAATTCATAGTTTTACATTGTTCGAAATTTTTTATACATATAATGGGATTTGCAGGGTCTGAGAACCACCTCCTAATGATGATTCATTCCCAGACTTTTTTCAGTGCATTGAATTAACACATAAATTTTATTCCTTCTTTAAAAAGACAAAATATGTAGTATCTACTTTTTTGCAGTGTGCCTATTCAAGCTCAGGGTCTGAGGGTATAGCTCAGAGGTAGAGCACTTTCCTACCCTGCTTGAAGCTCTGAGTTCAGTCCCCAGCATCGCATAAAAATAAAACAACTTGGGCTGGGGATGTGGCTCAAGCGGTATCGCGCTCACCTGGCATGCGCGGGGCACTGGGTTCGATCCTCAGCACCACATAAAAAAATAAAATTAAAATAAAGATGTTGTGTCCACTGAAAACTAAAAATAAATATTAAAAAATTCTCTCTCTCTCTTAAAAAAAATAAAAAATAAGTAAAACAACTCTAGTTCATTTCTTCCTCAGATACTCTCACAACACTGATTGCTTTTGACAGTAGTGTGAAGTTTTTCCCCCCATTCATCAAGCAAGCAGTTCTGCAGCAGACACCAGCTGGGAATCCTTTAATCCTTTAATCCAAATCAGTTCAAATACTGCCTACCTGGAGAGAGCATCAGATCCCACAGATTGAGGACTCAGTCCGTAAGACTGCCCACCTCCTCCAATTTTAAATTCCAGTTACAAGTCTCAGGTTGTTTTACTAATTGACCAGCTAGCTGTAAATCAGGGTTCCCGGAACCCCCTTCCCGTGTTTGATTAATTTGCTAAAATAAATTCAGAGAAACGTGTACCAGTTTATTATAAAGGCTAGTACGAAGGACATGAAATGCATAGGGCAAAGTATGAGGAAAGAAGCACAGTTTCCATGCTCTCAAGAGAGTGCTGCCTTCTGTGAGCCTCCATGTGTTCAGCTCTCTGAACCCTGTCCTTGTGGATTTTTATGGAGACTTCATTGCATATCTAATGCTGATAGAGGGGAACCCAGCAAGGCCTCAGCATTTCTTCCTCCCTGGTATGGGTCAAGACCCCTTCTGAAATGGGAGTCTTATCATCTATTGTCAGACAAGGTAGTCAGAGAAAGGTGGAGAAGGTTAGAGTTTCTGTGACCACTTTAGAAAAGAGAAATTCTAGTTTCTATGGTCTGCCTTGGGGAGGAAGTTATAAGCCAGGAACGTTGGACAGAAACTAAAATATATATATATATATATATATATATATATATCTCATAATATCATAGTAATATGATTTTATGGAGATTATCATATAGAAATACCCTTCATTCTTTTAATACACTTATACTCTTTAGTTTTATCATATTTTTTTGTCCATTTTCCAGTTGGTAAATATTTAAATTGTAATAAACATCCTTTATATGTGCATCTTTGCCTATTTGAACAATCCTATTTGGATTCTATAGGATAAATTTTAGGAAATAGAACTTCTAGATCAGAGATATGACCATTTTATATTAATGGATAGTTTGGGATTGTAGAAATGTTATATTAACTTTCTGATTTTTATAGAAAATGAACTTGGTTCTAAATTTTCGGACATTTTAGCTAGGTGACATATAAATAATATATACCATTTTTTTGTGATGGAAAATGCCTAGTCATGTAAAAATATTTAAAACAAATCTTTGAAACTTTTTATTCTTACAGTGATGGAATGGGGGGAAGATATTAAAGCAATTTCAGAAGATGAAGCTATGATGTTGGTGAACCATCAGGCAACAGGAGATGTGTGCACACTGATGATGTGCCTACAGGACAAAGGACGGGTAAGCCATTCTGAAGGCAATAGGTGGATATCCAGAAGGGGAATGCAAGAAAGAATCAATTTAAGTGTCTTACTATGGTTTGAAACAGACTTAAAACTTAACATGTATACTTTTCCTGAAAATTTAGAAAATATTAAAAAATAATAATAAGCTACTCCAGGAGGAGAATTTAGAGATTTACACACACACACACACACACACACACACACACACAGACACACAACTGGGATAATGTGAATTATATCTCATTAAACTGTTTTAAAAAATACTAAGTGGGGTGAAAGCAAAGCTGATAAAATTCAAATTAAGGACTGTCTTGAAGTGGAATGGTGGATTGCCAGTTTGAGAAGTACAAATACGAAAAGAAGAGAGGAGAGTAAAATTAGCCAGTTAATTAGGTGTTCTTGGGGATCTTTAGCCAGAAGAAAATAAGGTCATTATTACTTTGGATTTTATTTACAAAATCCATTGGGAGGTAAGATATTATGCTTGCTTTATCCAGTGTTACTAAGGCCATGTTTTACATTGCTTCAGTTAGAAGGGTCACCTAAAACAAATAACAAATTCAGTAAGATAGGTATAATGAATGTGAGATTTGTATGTGTAATTCTGTCCTAGTTTATTTTAGGGGAAATAATTCAAACTGACTGAAAAGGTGAATCCACTACAAATGAAAGATTAAACAAGAAAAATAATTTTGGTATTTTAAGCCACTTAAATTGTAGACACTTCATAAATACTGTGTATAGTTAAAATGTTTTATAGGTTTTATCCAGTTACTTCTTGTTTTTTGTTTTTTACTTGGGACACTTTTCAACAAATTTCATTTAGTTAAATTGGATTTATTTAAACAAAGTAGTTATCATTGGAAAGCAAAACAAGAATGAATAATGAGATACTCGTGTTTATTTTACTCTGTATTAATTGACATGGTGACTCAGTTCTTCACTGGACACAAATCTTTCTTTTTCTTAAATTAAAAACATTTTTAAAGTAATTTAATATAATAAAGCTGATGGAGTAGTTATTTCACTGAAAAAATAAGGCAGAGATGTTGTTACATTATGTTGTCTGTGGGATTTTATGATGCTTTATAAAAGCAGCACATGAGTGTCAATGTTCAGTTTTTTTCTTATATGAGAGTTACATAATTTGTTTTTTTAGTGTTTACATTTATTATTCCCATAAGAGACCAAAGTAAAGCTCATTGCATTCTACTCTGAGGTTGTAACTTTCACTTTATTTAAAGTTTATAAAAAGGAAATCTATTTCCCCAGTAGGAAAGAAATTAACAAGTTTATTAATTAGATCCTGTTTATACTTTTAATTTCTAAATTTACTTGAAGTCTTCTGCTCTCAGCATGGGAATTAACTCACATAAGCAGCAGAGAATATTTTGTGATTAAGACATCACGAATTATTGAAACATTTCAAATAGTTTTATGTTGACAAAGAGTATGACCTTGTATAAACTAATAAATATTCTTTATAACATAATAGAATGTATAAATTATTTTATTAAGATATTTTTAAATGTTCTCTTATTTTAATCATTAGCTTTTAATATTTTAACCATTAAGGTATACTCACATTTATAAATCTTTAGTACTTATTAATTAAATGTATGGCCTTCATTTAACTTTAACAATTTTATTTTATTGATTTAATATAATTTTATAAGATAAAAATTGTCAGGGACCTTGTTTAAGGTAAAACAAATTTGAAATCATTAAGTCCAAATCTAAAAAAATTAATTAATTTGGGTTCATTTGTTATACAGTGATATGTATTTATGTGTATATATACTCATATTCTAGTTTCCTACCTAGTACTTAAGATTCCAACCCTTGGAATCAAGATCTGTGATTTTTCATGTAGACTTTATTAGTACCTATGTTATATTTGTAGAAAGAGCATTAGATTTAAAATATTTAGGTTAATTAAGAATGCTTAATGCTTGGATGACTATGTTTAAAATTTGAAGCCTTGGCTAGATTTTAGTCCGGTTACTTCTATACAATATTTAATTATCTCTTGCTTTTAAATATTTTAGGCTGTTGCTCAGTTAATATGGTTGATGGATCATATTTTTAAGTACACCAACTTTGGAATTGTTTCTCTAATTCATGGAGACTTCTTTATAAGGCAGGTAAGTGATGAACATTTCTTCCCCACGATAAAAGTCTGAATGAATAGTCTGGTCAGACTGATTCTTCACTATGAAAAGGTACATAAGAAAGCCAACTATATAGGTAGTCAGTTCTAGTGTTTCAGGGAGTCCTTCCTCTAGGTCTTTCTTCCATAAACATTTACTTTAATCTGAATTTGAGTGTGCCTGAGTAATAAGATATTTATAATGCAAATATTTTAACCTCTACTACCCTCCCATATAGAGGATACAGTTCAGTTTAATAAACATTTATCAAACGTTCATCATATTCCCTGCTCTTCAGCTTCTTAGTTATATGAATTGGGAAAATTACTTAACCAGCTCAAAGTTCCCTTATTTTTCAAATGAAGATAATATAGTAACACCCCAGATAGTTATTGTGGGGATTAAATGAAGTAATGTAGGTAAAACACTCGGAACAGCGCTGGCTGTCCTTATCATGTTTACCACTATCATCATCTTTATTATCACTGTAATTTTGATCTATAAGGGCCTGTTATATGATATAGAAGATATCTTAAGTTACCAGTAGGGAGTATCTTCATAATTGTTGTCATTATCATCATCAGAAATATTTTGGGAATTTGTTTTAGGGAAATTAGTATCAGATTTTTTTCTGTGAACTCAGAAAAACTTGAGAGGATAAAATGATATTTGGCATAAATTTTAAAGAATTGTTATGGATTTTGATGGACAAACGTGGATTGAGGAAGATCCCAGGCATGAGGAATAGTTTAGTGCAGCAAAAAGAATCATAACCTTTTATTCAGTCAGTGTTACATTATATTTCCCTGGTATGGTACTAGTATTAAACCTGATTTTCTCAAAAGTGGAAAACCTAGATGTGATATGTAAGAGTTTTCATGTGTGCTAATGCAACACTTACTTATTGTTTTTATAATGAGCATTTTAATCTGGATTGTGCAGTGCTCTGCATATAAATACTTAATGAATAACTCGGGAATCAAATGAAGCCTCTTCTATGAAGCACAAATGCAGAAATAAACTGGAAATGAGTAGAAAACTTTTAAGCTCTGTGAAAAGAAGTGTTACAAAACATCCATTTTACTCCATACAGTTTTATGTATAGAACCTGTTATTTTCACATGATGTCCAATTACCTAGTGCTTACCATGGTTCTTCTGAGCAAAGACAGATGGAAGTATGGACTGGAACCTCACGAAGAGGTGGTAGTGGAGATTGGTCAGGAGGTCAGGACAAAGTAAACAGTGACCACAACAAAAAACCTAAGACTGATGTCTCAGAGAAGGTAGTAGAACTGACCGAAAGCTTTGCAGTCTAGGGGGTCTAGTGGAAAAAGTAGCCAAGCCTCTTACAACATGAGGTCTGAGGAAATTATTGACTTATAGTGTAGTGTAACAGTTGATCTTAGCGATCATGATCCTTAAACATCAAGAAAGTGCTAAATTATCAGTGTACTTCGAGAGAATTAAAAATAAAAAATTATGTACACCAAACTGTTTTTGTGGCTATTGCAATATGAAGTTTGTATATGTAAAACTACATTTCATAGGATGTGGGAAATTGCCAAATTCATTTCTAAAGAGCAAAATTTTTTCCCAATAGATTAGTAATGAAAATTTTTAACATGGAAGGAGGTTTGGAATAGAAAAAGTATTAATTTTTTTTTTAATCTTTGGGGCTTTGCTTTAAGATGATTTTTGACAAGATTTCCCAAGAATAGTAAAAATATTTTATAAGGAGTCTTGGGAACTTAAGCTATTTTAATCATAATCAGTTTAGTTTAGTAAACTAAGAAAATTTCTTCCTTGTTTTGCATTTGGGATATGTTTAATTTAAAGACTGAATGTGTTGTTGTTATTATTGTTATTGTTGTTGTTATTATTTGTCCTGGTGATTGAACCCAATGGCACTTTACCACTGAGCTACATCCCCATCCCTTTTTATATTTTATTTTAAGATGGAGTCTTGCTAAGTTGCTGAGACTGGCCTCAAACTTGTGGTCCTCCTTTCTTAGCCTCCCTAGTTGCTGGGATTACAGATGTGTGCCATGGCACCTGGCCTGAAAGTGTACTAATTATTTTAAGGAGCTTCTATAATTATGTTGCCTGGAAATTAGCAAATTGATTATTCTGAAAGATCCTTTGTGATATTTAGTTGTAGGTTTTGGGTCGTCCTATAAGTTTTTCTGGATTCCTGTTTTCAGTCTTCAAGTCATCCATGTTCCTTTATTTTCCCTCACAACTGAGATCAGATATATCAGAAAATCCTGGTAACTTTGCTTTCAACTTTTTATTCCCTGTTTGTACCCACTTCTCATGAATATCCCTGAGTTGAATCCTTTGAAGCTCCCTTGCAGGAACCTTTGCAGTAGTCTCCTAACTTATTTCTTGTAGTCTTTTTGTCGCAGGAGCCAGCAGATTTTTTTTCAAATATAAATAAGATTATAACACTGCCTCATTTAAAATCCAGTGAATTCACATCTAAAACTACCTAGCCATGCACAAGGACCTTTTCACTTGGTCTCCACCTCCCTCTGCAGTTTCATCTCCTGCCACTGACTACCTCATTCATCTTTTCAGTCATACCAGCTTTGGTACGGTTCTTTGAACATCCTGAGCTTGTCCCTATCCAGATCTTTGTGCTTTTTGTTCTCATTCCTTGGTATATACTTCCTCTTCATGCAGCTTATTCCCTCCCATTAACAGCTCTTTGCTTAAATGATACCTCCCCAAAGCAGCTTTCCCTGACCTTCTTGATTTTTTCTAGCCTCTTAATCTTTTCTTCCTAACACATTGTTATGGTTTGGATTAGAGGTGACCCCAAAAATCTCCTGTGTTAATGTAGGAATGCTTAGAGGTGAGAGATTGTATTGTGAGAGCTGTAACCTGATCAGTCCATCCTAGCTTGAATGGGCTGGGTGGTAACTATAGGTGGATGGGGTATAGCTAGAGGAGGTGGGTCACTGGGGGTATGCCCAGGAAGGGTTCATCTTCCCTGAAGCCCCTTCCATCTCTCTCTGCTTCCTGGCCACTGCAAGGTCAGCTGCTTTCCTCTCTCTGGCCCGTCAGCCACGATGTGCTGCCTCACCTTGAGCACAGAGGATGGACTTGATTGTCTATGGACTGAGGCCTCTGAAACCATGAGCTCCAAATAAAGTTTCTCTCCCCTGAGTTGTGTTTGTCAAGAATTTTGGTCACAGTGACCAAAAGCTGCTGAAACGCACATATCACTGATTCTGATTGAGTGGACACTCCAAATTTACCACTTTCCCAAAACTAGAGTATAATCTCGCTGTTTAATCCTGTCTTTAGAATCTCTGATAGCACTTGGCATATAGTAGGCATTTAGTTTGTAGTTGCTGGAAGGTTAATGACTGAACTTTCTGGGCAATCAGAGCAAATTACTTTTCCTGCAGAAAGAAAGCTTTGTTTATTAAGTGCTAATACATTTTCTCTTTTTACCACTGGGATCATAAAGGGAAATAAGTCAGGGGAAATGACTCTTTTATTCTGTGACTGGATTTGAATTTAGAAATGATTGTTTTTATTTGATCTTACAGCATTTTCATTTCGGATGTAACTGTCCTTACTATTTGTGTATACCTTCTAGGGAAAATCTCATCGTGACCAACAGCTGCTGCTTCTCAAGAAGCACCTAGAAAATAATTATAGGAGCAGAGATCGAAAATGGATTGTTTTGTTTCCCGAAGGGGGCTTCCTCAGGAAGAGGCGAGAAACAAGTCAAGCATATGCCAAGAAAAATAACTTGCCATTTCTTACACATGTCACTTTGCCAAGATTTGGTGCAACAAAAATTATTTTGAGTGTACTTGTAGCACGACAGGAAAATGGAAGTCAAGCAGGAGGAGATGCTAAAGAATTAGGTATGATGGTTTTTAGCATTTCCTGTAAAGGGTTTTCTGGAGTTCCAGAAGGTATAGTTGTTCTTTTTGTGGTTTTTGTCAAGTAAAATTAATACTGGGGTAGAATATGAAACTATGATTTTTTTTTGATGTTTCTATTAATAAAAACAGTATGTATATATTTATCATTTTTATTCAAATAATAGAGAAGAAATTTAATGTAGTTGGACAATATTTATTAAGACCCTTAAAGTATTAATAAATAACTCAGTTATTCCACTGAAAATGGGGGAAATAATCTCAAGTACAGGCAAAGAAATTTATCACAGAGTTGTTTAAAATAGAAAAAAAAATGGAAATAGAAGGTAAGTAATCATCAAATATCCATAAGTGGAGACTACAATGCAGCCATTATATAGTGGCTTAGCCAGGTGCTCATGGTATACTGTTGAAACACACAACTCTGTGAAACTTGAGCATGAGCTCAAGTCTGTGATCAGTTACCAGTAGGAAATGTGTGAAAGAAAAGATACCCAAATGTTGGCAGTGATTGTTTTTCTAAGTTGTAACATTATGGATAATTTTCCCCATTTCTTAATCCTTTCCTGTATTTTTCGATTTTTAAATAATGAGTATGTATTACTTTTATGGCCAAGAAAAAGATGCAGTCAGCTTGGAAATAGCCTGGTAGATTGTGAAGTTTTGTAGAAGGTATTTGTGCCAACAATATGACAACTATCTTGAGCAAGTTTATCTAAGCCACTATTACTGTAAAAATTTGGTGACAAATTATAAATTTAGAAGCTCAGAGAAATTGACTTGGTCTATTTCCCTAGTAGTGGTTTGCTATTCTTTTAATATTCTTTAAATACACTGAAAACTGAAATGATTGACTCTCAGAAATGTGTTTCTAAATGGTGATAAAGAGCAGATGTAGAAATAATGCCCATGAGATTGCCCTGAGTTTTCCTTTCTTCTTCTTTTTTTTTTTTTTCCACCCAGCTGCTTGGCAGTCTGCTCTCTTAATCTTTCATCATCTATTTAAAAGACAAATTGAAAGAGTCTTTTAATAGGAAAGTTAAGTTCAGAATAGCTTCACTACTGGAAAGACACTATAGCAATGTCAGCCAAGCCCAAACTGAAAGGCCAAGGTCTTCCACACAGGATTAATTGGAACAAGTAACATTGCTGTTTAAATAGTGAACCTGGTCCGAACACTGTGGTTGTCTAGATCTTGAAGGAAGGACCAATTATCATACTTAATAGCAAAGAAAGATGCCTAATAGTGAAGAAAGATGGTTTTTCTTTTGGAGAGGAAATGTTTATAACAAAGTAATTTATTATTTATCCTACCTTAATTAAAACATTTTTTCCTAGCTGTTTAGAAAAGATCATTAATAGACCTGTAAACTAGTTCTTGTATTTTACTATTTTCTTCTCTGTGTTTTGGTATTTTTCATTTTATTTTTCTTAGTGTATTTGCTAGTATTTTTATCCCCTGTAAATACAAACCATTTCTCATGTGATCCATATGCACATATCAAAATTAAGTTTTGTCTGATTAACTTTAAAAGGATTAGCATATGTGTTTATTGCTTGATTAAAATATTAAGCTGAACTCTGGTATTTTTTCTTATCATTTCATTATGAAAATGTTCAAGCATCTGAAAGATTTAGACAAAAAAAGTTTTGTAAAATTTGACAAAAAATAATTTTTTTTACAGATTTCCCCGTCTTCAGAATGTTGTTCTAAAATATTTAAAGAATTTAAGGGATATGTATGCATACACACACACACATACACACACACCACTGATTTCTAATGCATATGTTTGGAAAAAATGAGAATTTTTTTCTTCTTTTCTTTTTGGGGATTCTTAGATACTTCAAACATAGACTTTAAAGTGTAATGGTCTGTTCTATCAGCATTCTCTGAAGATTTCCCTCTCCATTCTTGCTCAATTTTGTACTCCATGCTGGGAATAAAAATAGTGTACAAAGGGACAAACTAAATAGAGCTTCCCCATCCTTACACTTCAACGGTAGTTATCTGCTGTCCCTTCCAAAAGACAGGAGAGTTTATTGCTTTATTTGCATGTAACTTTTGCTAAAATTGCAGTTCTTTTGCTTTGTTTCAAATAAGAACAGCAACTGACAATAATGTATGTCTAAAAATTCATAATTTTATTGCCATGTTCTTGTATTTATTAGTATCTCCAAGTATTGCAAATCTTGGTGTTTGCTTTATAATTATATTTAGTGAATGATTTTGTTTCAAAGTCTGTTTTTCATTTTTGCAATGTGATACTTCTTACCTTTTCATAGGCCAATTTTTTTACAGAAGTGATAAAATATAAATAAGACTTTGAGGATGCGTAATTGTATTGAATACCTGAATTATGCATGTGCAGTAAATAATAGTGCTCAATTATTTGTTTTGAAATTCATCCATTTTTTAAAACAATAAGAAATCCTTAATTTTGTCCTACGTGTATTATAGAGCAGTAGCACCAAAGTTCATCCTCACTTCTTAAAGCAAAAGGTATATTAATAAACTTTACACTTCTCAAGTGATTGATACCATGTTATTTGCTGCAGATAATATAAAAAGTGATCCAACCTTAAGTAATTTTTTTTCTTTGTTCTCAGAGAGCAAATCAAAAGGCCTTCAATGGATAATAGATACAACCATAGCATATCCCAAAGCTGAACCTCTAGATATTCAAACTTGGATCCTTGGATACAGGAAACCAACAGTCACACATGTCCATTACAGGTAAGAACTCTTGGGGTGGGGATGTGGCTCAAGCGGTAGCGCGCTCGCCTGGCATGCGTGCGGCCCGGGTTCAATCCTCAGCACCACATACAAACAAAGATGTTGTGCCGCTGAAAACTAAAAAATAAATACTAAAAAATTCTCTCTCTCTCTCTCTCTCTCTCTCTTAAAAAAAAAAAAGAACTCTATATTTGTTTTCAGTATATATCCAATAGAATGACCTCAGAACAGTGTGAATGTTTTAATATTTAGTTTTTAACCGGACAGTAGAAATAGTTGGCATGGTGTGTGTTTACAGGGAATAAAAATTCTACACTGGCTTTTGAATATGGAAAATATCATTTCAAGTACTTATTTTTACTGAGTGACACAAATCTCTAAAAACGATGTTCCAAAGGCACTTTAGATACCCAATTGCCTGACATTCTTGAGTAAAAGTAGCTGAAAGAGCAAACATCAAGTATAAATGTGTAATCACTTGGGTTAGGTAGATATGTATTGATAGGAATGGAATTTGTTTTGAAATCATTAATCCACATAAAAAGTTATGAATGATTAAACTAATTTAATATGATATACATTTTTAATATTTTGGTATGCCAGTGCCATTTGCATAAACAGCAAAAATGTTGAATATTCTGTGCCATATTCTTGAGATTTTTTAATGTAGATTTTTTTGGGGGAAAGTTTCATGTAAACATGTGAAGGAATTTATATCAAAGCATTGCACCGATAAGGACTGAATATAGTTGATCACTTTATAGTTCATTTAGCTTTACTTTCCTTGTCAAGGACTTCAACCCATGACAGCTAGCTTACAAATGTATGAAGTGGGTACCAAGGAAAATCACAGTTGCCATAAAGATCCTTCACAATAAGAGGAAAATTGCTCAAATTACATACCCATTGATAATAGTAGTATTTTTTCATATGTGTAAACCATCAGTATTCTATAAATATAAATATCCAGCTGGGAGGATTTGAAACTTAAAATTAAATATTTTTGTTTGGTTTTTGTGTATGAGATGACTATGAAATTATAGTTGGAACAGTGTGTGACTTAATTGCCCAATTAGGAAGTTCATGTGTAATGTAAAAGTATAATTCTTAATGGCTTTTCTAACTCCATTTCACATATGTTGTACATTTTATTTAAGTTATTGAGCACTTATATACAAGGTGATGTGCTAGGCCCTGGAAGAATTTCTCTAGGAACAGTTTTATTTCATGTAGCCTTCAGTAACTTTTTAAAGTTTATAATCTAACAACAAAGGTCATTGTTAATGCCCAAACTAGGATTATATGGCAGTTGGATATGTGTATTGGATAAAAGAAGATGGTATCTTCATTGATATATGTAGATGTCCTAGCAGATCATACCAAAAAAAAAAAAAAAACTGAATCAAAGAAAAAAAAATTCTATTTTTTGAGCATTCTGTTATAGTTGACCCTCTTTTTAGTCAATAAATATAGGAAATTTGGTTTATGGACAATCAAAAAAATGAGTGGAATCATGTAGAATCTTAATAATTGAAGAATTGGTCTATGTTTTAGAAAAATTATCAGGAACAAGAATAAGGCTCTTAAGTCACTTGAAGCAGAGGTTCTTAAATCTGGGCCTAATGGATGGGCCTCAGATAATTTTTTAACCAAGTCTGTATGCAAAATTTTTATGGTTTTATGTATGTTGTACTTTCTACAGAGAGGATTCACTACTTTAACTTTATTCTCAAAATCATCCATGACCAAAAAAAAAGTTAAGAAACCCTGACCTGGAGAGTAAATCCAAAGTATAGATAGAAGATAAGGAACTGTTAGTTTGATATAGAAAAATAATTTATTACCAGATGTAAAAATAATAAAGAAAAGTTTATTGTGTTAGATTAGTAGAGATTCAATTATGGTGTAGAATCATATTCTATCCACTAAAATGCACATTATGCCTGATAATTTATGGGTATATACATACCCTAGGAGTCTTGTTTGGACAGGTGAGGAGATACACTTTCCTTTTCTTCCCAGGAATTTGTAAGACATCATTGTCTGGCTAGAGTTAAGGAAGGGGGATGGACCTGTGTTCCAGTAGGAAAGGGAAAGCAAATGAAAGGGGCAAGACAAAACAGGGGTGTCTGATGTCAGCATAGTACTGAGGTTTTTCAAAAGTTTGTGAAAAGGGACATGGCCATGTCCTTAGCTCTCAGGAATAAGCTCTATCAACAATAAGCTGACTCTTCATGATTGTTGTAGTCTATCAGGGCACCGTTGGAGATGGGAAAAGATATCCGTTCTAGTTCATACTCTCTATTTGGTTATATTTTTAAAATATTAATCAAGGTCAAGATGTTTTCAATTAGAGTAAAAGTTTTGAAATGCAACATTAATAATCATATGCATATATATGTATATGTGTGTGTGAATATATATATATATATGTGTGTGTGTAAATAAATAAGGTTTAGATCTCTTCTCTCTCTTTTTTTAAAATATTTATTTCTTTAGTTTTAGGTGGACACAGTATCTCTATTTCACATTTATGTGGTGCTAAGAATGGAACCCAGTGCCTCACGCACGCTCGGCGAGCACACTACCACTTGAGCCACATCCCCAGCCCTAAATCCCTTCTCTTTTAATGTAAGGAAGTTGGCAGGAAAACTGAATAGTACTGACTGCTTCAACCTAGGAATAGGAGCCCAAAAAGATAAGAAAAGATTGCCTGAAAACCATAATGTTAACTGAAAAACTGCTTTTGCTTGGTGTTATCTTTCTTATCTTCACCTACAGGCAGGTTTTAAAAATGTATTTATGCCCTGTATGGCGGCATTATAGCAAGAGCCTGTCTCATTATAAAAAATAAAAAAAGCTGGGCATGGTGGCCCATACCTGTAATCCCAGTGACATGAGAGGCTGAGGCAGGAGGATCACAAGATCAAAGCCAGTCTTAGCAATTTAGCAAGGCCCTGAGCAACTAAGCAAGACCCTGTCTCAAAATAAAAAAGGGCTGGGGATGTGGCTCAGTGGTTAAGCGCCCCTTGGTTCAATCCTTGGTACCCAGTAAACAAACAAACAAAAAATTTATTAATTGATTTTTTTTTCCTGTAATGACATTTTCTCCAAAGCATTACTGTGTTATTCTGTTTTTTGTTTGTTTGTTTGTGTGTGTGTGGGGGGGTAATACTAGGGACTGAACCCAGGGGCATGACCATTGAGCCATATCCCCATCCCTATTTTGTATTTTATTTAGAGACAGGTTCTCACTGAGTTGCTTAGCGCTTCACTTTTGCTGAGGCTGCTTTGAACTCAGGATCCTTCTGTCTCAGCCTACAGAGCTGCTGGGATTATAGGCATGTGCCTTTGTGCCTGGTTACTCTGTTATTCTTAACAACCCCAGCTGACTTTTAAAAAACATCTTAGCAGCCCTCAGTCTTAGAGGGCTTTGGTATAGATGGAGTAGTTAGTACTATTGCTAGTTTTTTTAGTCTAATCTTGAGGTGTATGACATATGAGGGTCATAAAATAATTATTCCATTCTATTCAGCCTTGATCAAATCCAGTTTGAAATATATCATGTATTTTAATTTCTCCATTAAAAATGCAATTGGTAGATTATCAAAAGAGGTAAAATATATAAATCCTAGAACACAAGTACTGCTTCAAAGGAATTCATTTTAGATCAATGGAAGCAAATTTGGAGATGGCAGTAATTAAACACAATTCTAAGAAAGTACAAACAGGTTTTTAAAAGTTGAACAATTCATAAGTACTCAATCTGTAATAAATGTCTGGATATTTGAGGTGCTTATGTCATATTATAGGTAAATTCCATAGAGAATAGTGACTATCCTCTCCTGAGTAGTACATTTTGATGCTGCTGAGACCTAAAGAATGTGTTTGGGGTAGCTGGTATACTACAGCATTTCTTACCATCAGAATTCACTTGGGAAATAGGATAGTTGGCATAATTTATTTAACGTTAGTCAGTGCTTAGATAATTTTTTATTTCCATAATATATTTATTTGCTCTTCTTGTACATTTTAAGCTACCTAATAATTTCCACTATTTTGTACCTCATTGCAATGAACATAATGTGACTCATGACAACTATATGGAAATCTGTGAGTAAAAATGGCATTTTTCCCTATAGAGTGACTCCCATCATACTGTTTTAATAAGTTCTTAAAATTTTTTTCTCTTTATTTAAACAGGAAGGGAATATCTACACTACCAGAAAGTGCAGCACTTTTTTTTTTTTTTTAATTCTAGATTTTTGTACTGATGTTTAGGAAAAAAAAATACAAGAATGCAATAGCTTCAAATAGCAATTTTCTACATTATGTCACTTTTTACTTCTTAGGCTTATGTTGATTTTTAAGATTTCTAAAATCCATGTTATATATAAAAATGCTACACAAATACCTAAAATACCACATAGATGAGAAAGTAGCAGCAGATACATAGTGGCAGTTACATAATTGATCCTGTTTTACGAAAAGGTAGTGTTGTTGTCATTCAAAAGTTGAACTTTTAGGGCAGGTATTTGGAGCTTATTCTTTGGAAGACTTGGGACAAATGGTGATTAAGTGCCAAGGTCACTTTGCTAATAACTAAACTCAGTGTATACATGACTCCTCAGCAGCCCACCCTAAGACTTCGGTGCTCAGAGGTTGCACCAACTTCAGTGAATGAATTATTGTGAGCACCAAATGGTGTACTGGTAAAAAATGTTTTTGAGTATAGCGTGCCTTATTTTTATATAAAGTGCAATTATTAAAACATATCGAGTATGTATGAATTACTGATATTCACTATTACTAAATCAGAATTCCCATATGTCTCAGCCATTTACTATAAAGATGTCTTTTCTTATTCTTTCCTCCCAATATTACATTGTTTAACTAGGGAAGCAGTTTTGTATTAGTAGGTATGCAACTACATTATTGAACTTTTTGAAAAGTAAAGAGGAGCTAAGGCTAAAGTGTGGGAAACATTTGAGAATATTTCTGTCAAACTAACAGTTTTCTACATTATGTCACTCATTACAGCTTATTACTAGTAGTGAGCACAGCTCACTGCTATTAAGTGGTTAATATAAATATAAGCATAATTAGATTTTAATTGCAGAGATAGTGTTTAAGGATAAATGCGAAAGTAACTGCTGCTCTTAATATAAGTATCTCCTGTACTTCAAATTAGGACAGAAAGTGAAAGATGATTATTTCTTTTGTGCAGAAGTAGCTTATATTTTCAGTTTTAAAAATCTTGAGAAGAAATGTAACCTAAGTGTAGTGGCATAGATTGCTATACAAGCAGAGGTGTTATGTTCATGTCTAATTTGACTAGGGCATGGGTTACTTTGGAGAATATATTCAGTGTGGGACTTTAGTTCTTGCTTCAGCAGCATATATGCTAAAACTGGAACATTTAGGGACTTTGGACAATAACTTATTTTCAATTTGAGAAAGTTAATTAAAAAAATACATAACTAATTTTTAAAGACAAATATGTTACCTAAAAAGACTAATATCAAGTAATAAAATTGAAATAGCAATGTTAAGACTTCCAACAAAAAAAAAACTCAGGACCAGATGGATTCTCAGCTGAATTCTACCAAATTTTTAAAGGAGAACTAACCCAGTCTTTCTCAAATTATTCCATGAAATTCAAAGGGAAGAAATACATTCTGTGAAGTCAGTATAACCCTGATACCAAAACCAGACAAAGACACATCAAGGAAAGAAAAATACAGGCCAATATCCCTGATGAACATAGACGTAGAAATCCTTAATATAATATTAGCAAACTACATTCAAAAACACATCAAGAAGATAATTCAACATTAACAAGTGAGTTTCATCCCATGGTTGCAAGATTGGTTCAACATAACGCAAATCAATAAATGTAATTGACCACTTAAGTAGAATTCAGGACAAGAATCACATGATCATCTCAATATATACAGAAAACGGCCTTTGATAAATCCAGCACCCATTCATGTTAAAAGTGCTGGAGAAGCTAGGAATAGAAAGAACTTACCTTACATTATAAAGTTATTTATAACAAACCCAAAGCCAACATCATACTGAATGGAGAAAAACTGAAAGCATTTCATCTAAAATCAGGAACAAGACAAAGATGTCCCTCCTCTCTTACCACTTCTATTCAATATAATTTCTCTAAATACTAACCAGAGAAATCAGACAAGAGAAGGAAATTAAAGGGATAAGAAAAGAAGAAGTCAAACTATCACTGTTTGACATATTTACTTCAAGTTTTTTTTTAACAAAAGAAATTTGTTATTTCAAGCCAATCAGATTTTCAGAAATCAAAGATGATGACTTTTGACATAAACATAGGAAAAAGTGACCTCTTATATATTGCTAATAAGATTGTAAACTGTTAGACTACACTTTGAGAACTGTTTTACTACATCCATTAAGGTGAATATGCACAGACCTTATGATTTAGCAGTTGTACTGCTGGGCACACACACACTCTAGTTTGGAGAGTATTGTCAAAATTACATCTGCATAGCGAAAGTAGTTGTCAAAAAGATTTTAAAAAACCTTATTTATGAGAAGTATTGCCAGTACTTAAAAATAAAGTGTAACATTTATCATAACATTTTATGTCTAAACCTGTGTCTGTTTATGATTGCTATCTATTAATCTAACATTTATAATATAACATTTAGTATACATTTTATATCAAAATCCAAATCTGTGTATGATTAATATGTCACTTGGTTTTCCCTTCTGCTTTTACTTTTACTACATAAAAATAACAAAATAAAAAAGTCAAAAGTTTTGGGGGGTATAATTTCAGAAATAGCCATGCCTCCAAAACATTTTTTATAGAAAATTTCAAACCTATAAATGAAACCCCATGTACTCATCCCTCCCCTTATCAATTTATGGTTAATGTTGATTCTTCTGTATTATTTCCCAGACCCCACTGAATTATTCTGAAGCAAGTCTCAAACATATCATTTCATTTATAAATATTTCATTTTGTATCATCTAAAATGTAAAAACACAAAAGACAATACATGGAAAGACTGTGTTCCTAGAGGAGATGACTCAAAATTATAAATAAATCTATAAATTTAAAATAATTTATATTAAATCAGAATCAGTCAGAATCTAGTATTACTTTTTCAGGAAATTTGACAAAAGGGTTTTAAAATTCATTTGAATGAGTAAAAATAAATGAATAGCTGAAATAATTTTGTAGTAACATAGCATAGTATAAACAGAATTCTCCAGAGGAACAGAACCAATAGGATATACAGAGATATATAGAGAAAGAGATTTATTACTAGCAGAGAAGTTACACAGTCTTGCAGTCTGCAAGCTGGAAGCCCAGAAAAATCAGTAGTGTGGTTCCAGTCCAAGTCCAAAAGCCTAAGAAACAAAGGAGCCACTTCTAAGTCCTGCTCCAAACCTGAGCAAAGTGTGAAAGCCCCAAACCAGGACATCGATAGTGCGTATAAATCCTGGTCTGAGTTTGAAGGCTTGAGAACTAGGAACTGACTCTATACAACCTGATCTGTCAGGAAGCCCAAGAACTAGGCTTAGCTAATGAGAGCCCTCACTTATAAAGAATCAAGAGTTGGGCTGGGGTTGTAGCTCAGTGGCAGAGTGCTTGCCTCGTACATGTGAGGCACTGGGTTTGATCCTTAGCACCACATAAAAATAAATAACTAAAAAAAATTAAAAAAAAAAACAAGAGTATAGCAAACACAGCCAATTTTCTGAGATATTAATAGTGTGTGAATCTTTTTTTCTTTTTAAGCCATAATGTGACTTGGAGGACTTTATAAATCTGCTGAGTGATTGTGAATAAACACTGGAAATGAAGAGCTCTCTTCCCACCTCTTCCTCCTGGGGTTTACCATGTCTTTTTCACTTTTAAGTCTCTTCAAGGTCTAGGAAAGTGTCCTTGGAATTTTCAAAATATATACTTTTATTTTCTAAATTATTTAGTTGTGTCGGTTATTCAATTTTAATTGAATAATGAGTATACTTGACTCTCACTGATGTTTATCTTTAGCTAAAGATCTTTAAAGTCATTGAAACTGTTAAATGGAAGAACTACCTAGGTCTTTTTGTATAACCATTTCATTTAACTTACTCTCAAAAATTGATGGAAAAAAATGCATACTAGAAAAAGAGTGTGTGGGGGGGCGCACGCCTGCATAGAAAGAACAATAAAGGCAGGAGAAGATGGGAAATATTGAGGAAATTTTCAGTTAAATATATATGTGAATTCTTTGTATTATTTTTATAAGTTTTCTCTGAGACTGAAACTACTTTAAAATAAAAAGTTTTTAAAAGTCTATAGACACATGGAAAGCGTAATCATGATTCTTTTAGACAAATATACCAATACCATGTTTTGCTTACTGCATGGCTCCTTTCTGTTCACTCAACAAGCATTTGTTAAGCATCTTACAACATCTCAAGGGATACAAAACAAAGATATAATAAATTCCAATTCTGAGCAGTGTCATCTCATTGCTTATATCCTTAACTGGCTTCTTGGTTTGCTGTAGCTTTGACTGTTGCAAGGTCTGCTCAGGAAGGGAACTCAGTTATCTATCCCTGACTGTGAAGGGAAGCAGTGGCCTTCATGCTGAGTGTTTGCCATCTCCCGATCTACACAGACTTTAAGGCTACTCAAAATTATTTCTTAATATAAGTGTAAGTTGCTACCTTCAGAGTTTTTGGAAATGTCTTCCTTAGTTTTTCCCCTGTATTTAAAGTAGGTAAAAGTTAACATCTCATTTCTATTTTCAGATACCTGAGTGTTTTTTCTTTTTAAAAAAAGCCTAATTGTTTCAGTGGAGGATCAGGCCTGAGCAGCTTACCTCAAGATAATGGCTCAAAGTAAAACTTCTGGGAATTGAATGCTGGGAGATATTCTGATATGTTAAACTTTAAAGTGTCTGTTCTTGTCCATTAATCTATTTTTTGGTAACAAGCAGTTTTGGAATTTTTGAATTATTATTATTGTACCTACCCTGATAGTGTCAGTTAACTGCCCATTACCCTATCAGATTACTGTCAATTAATTCAATTCAGCAAACTTGAGTTCCCACTAAGGACCAGGCATTGATTTATACATAGGGTACACAAAGATGCGTATAACATAGTCTGATACCAGAAACAGACATGTAAGAAAATAAGTAGAACAAAAACTAATAAGTATAATCATGGATTTAGTTATAAAGGACAGAGTTGACACCAAGAAGGAAATTTTAACTGCCAGAGAAGAAAAAGACAGACATGAGAGAGAAGAGAAGATCTTATAAGATAGCCAGATTCTTAGATTCCATAGTAGGAAGTCAATGAATAAATTTTAAATGGAGTAATCTGGAAATGGTGTTATAATAAGCTATATGAAATTAACAGCAAAATAAACAGTTGGAAAGGGTTCTGTCTGGGAAACAGGGATCTGACAAGGGAAAATATAGTGCTATTATTTTTCATTGTCTACCTTATAGTACACTTTGCCTTTTGAAAACTATATGTATATATTAATTAGCTAAAAATTTGTTTTAAATTTAATTCTACTTAATAATTTAGGCCAAATTCAAGTGGTAACTTATGAATTTATCATGTGCCATAGATAAGTGAACATGCACATTCCTTCATTTAAACTCACATGACAGTTCTTTAGACTCTATACAACATTTATCATATTCTCATTGCTTATTTTTCTCATCTCTTTGCTAGATTTATTAGCCTTTTGAAAGCAGGAACTGTTTTATCTCAGAATCTCCCTTACTGCTTGATTCCTTTCATGTAGTTGACATAATTGAATTGAGGTTTAGTCATGTTGTTTGTTGGCTCACATTTTGGTATCTTAGTGGCTTAAAAATTCAAATGTTCTAACTAATATATACAGTGCCATCTGCTAAGCATTATTTTTTTGAAAATGTAATTTCATCTAGTGCTCTTAAATCAGATTCTATGTATTTTGGTAGAATACTCTGTATTTAAGAGCACATTCTAGTTTATTGATAATAAGAATTTTTGTTTCTTAAAAATGATGAGCTGGTTTTTCATTGGGATAGCTATTGTTATTGCAAAGGTTGATTTCTGATATATAGGTTTATTTATTTCAATCCCACAAAAATTGCTCTTATTTGATTCCAGGAAGACTGGTATTTCCTGCATTTGATCCTTTGCCATATTAGGGGATTACTCATTTTAATATTTTAATCCCATGGTAACCAAACAATCAGAGTAATAGAAGTGATTGCTCTTGAGAGCAGACATTTGGTTTGCCCTTCTGGCTATCTCTTAGTCAAGGGAATATCAAGCTATTCTGGACAGTTGGTAGGGTAGGGTGTCAATCCATACACAACCAAGCCTTTGACACAATGGCCTATGGAGGCCACTTATCTATACCATAGCAGGAATACAACATGCATAAAAGGAAGTTGTGGAAATAAGATTAGGAAGTTGAGTACAGATTTTGTCAGGTTTGTACTTGTATCCTTTAAGTAACTAAAAGCCCAATTAAAAAAGAGTTATACTTTAATGATCAGGGAAATTATTGACTGGATATCCAAAATAGGACAAGTTCTATGATGGAATTTGCAATGACTCAAGCTCTGCTTTTCTCAGTTTTGCTCTCCTTTCTGTGTCGGTTGCTTGCCTAGCTCACAGGTAGGTAACAGAAATTTGAGACCTCAAACTTCCATGAAAGAACAAAGACAAGAGGAAAAGTAGATTAAGTTTTTCTGGCAACCTTTCTTCAACTTTTCCCTATAGCCCCTATAGAACTTTTATTATCACCTTGACCCTAACTGGTTATGAGTCCATTCCTATACCCTAATTCCTGTGGCTGAGAGAACTGTGTGTGATCACTAGCTTTGACATGGACTTCTTTTTTTTTTGTACCAGGGGTGCTTAACCACTGAGCCACATCCTGAGCCTTTTTAATATTTTATTTAGAGACAAGGTCTCACTAAGTTGCTTGGGGCCTTGCTAGTTGCTGAGGCTGGCTTTGAACTCATGATCCTCCTGCCTCAGCCCCCTAGTTGCTAGGATTACAGGCATGTGCCGCCACACTCAATCTGACATGGTCTCTTAATAGGAAGATGCCCGGGCTACTATAGCTTGCTAAGTGAGAGCAGATTTGCAGACATTTGCATTGGGTGCATTTATTTCATTCCTTTTTGAGAGTGGGATTCCTAAGAGTAGTAGGTGAATAGCTTAAAAAGCATACTGCAAAGCTGTGTCAAAATAGTATTAAATCATCTAAACATAAAACCTTAGTTATGCCATTCACTTAAAAATAAAATCTGATTTTCAGTTTTACTTTTTAGTTTTGAGACAACCTTCTAGTATCAGGATGAAGTGAATTAACCTTTCTAAATTTCCAAATATTTAAGAGAGAGAAGCAATGAAATTTCCTGTGTGCAGACCATGCTGGCTAAAAACTGCAGGGCATTATTCTGCTTGGACTCTACCCCTTATATACGTTGCTCTAGGGTCATCAGGAGATTTGAATTGAATTTAAAATCGGAATTTGTGGCTCCCACTGTGGCCTTACTCCTAATGGGATTCTTCTTTTCCAGTTGCAATGGTCACACTAATCTCTGTCCTCTTGAATCTTAAACTAGTAGGACTGACACGTGTTTTTATGTAAATTCAAGCCTCCCTATGTGGCACTGACTGAATTGTTCTCAAGTGAAAAGATGTTTAAAAAAAAAAAAAAAGGAGAAAATTGCCCATCTTCCAATGCAGACTCTTCTCCAGTGCCTGCCTGCTTTTAGTTCTCCTAAGTGCATTCACTGATTACTTTTTTGTTTTGTCCAAAATTTATAATTGTTGCCCATAAATGACTGTCATTACACGAAGCAGAACTCCTTTCTTGTTTTATTTTAGTGGATAGTAAGAGTTATAAGTTGAGTTATAGCTCAGTCTCAAACTTTGAGAGGAGAGAATAGTTTTTACTCACTTTTCTGGCCTTTTACTTTTAAAATAGGACCACATTTTACAAAAATAATTATGAAAATAGGAACCAGGCCTGGTATAATGGTGCATGCCTATAATCCCAGTCACTCAGGAAGCTGAAGCAAGATGAACACAGGTTCAAAGCCAGCCTCAGCAACTTAGCGAGGCTATAAGCAACCTATTGAGATCCTGTCTCAAACTAAAAATTAAAGGGCCCAGGATGCTGGGCACAGTGGTGCACACCTGTAATCCCAGCAGCTTTGAGAGGCCGAGACAGGTTCAAAGCCAGCCTCAGCAAAAAGCAAGGCGCTAAGCAACTCATTGAGATCCTCTCTTTAAATAAAATATAAAATAGGGCTGGGGATGTGGCTCAGTGGTCGATTGCTCTTGAGTTCAAACCCTTTTACCCCCTGCCAAAAAAAAAAAGGAGGGGGTGCTGAGAATGTGGCTTAATAGTTAAGCACTCTTGGGTTCTTGGGTTCAATCCCTAGTATATAAAAAAAAAATAGGAACCAGAATCGCATTGCAGGACTTAATTATAAGATGCTTATCTTTATGACTCAAAATGTTTTTACTAAATTAAGATTAATATTTAAACTGGGCAAAGGGCCAAAAGTCTGTTAATTTCAGCTATTCAGGAGGCTGAGGCAGAAGGATCTCATGTTTGAAACCAACCTGGGGAACTTAACTAGACCCTGTCTCTAAATAAAAAGGGGGACTGGGGATATAGCTCAGGGTTGAACATACCTGGGTTTAATACCTAATACCAGAAAAAAATAAATAAATATTAAATTAACAAAGAGAATTTATGGATGAATCCCCAAGAATATAGACCAAAAATGGCATGATCCTTTTGAGAAACACTGCTGGCCATCATCTACAACTAAATGATAATTTTCTGACTTGGTTATTTTTCAGTTTAAAAATCTTCTCATCAAAGGCATTTTCATAATTTTTAGTGGAATATAAATAGGTATAATCCTTGTAAAGATACTGTAGTGATAACTTTCAAAAATTACTAATACATTTAACTTTTGAATTTCTCATAGATAAATTTACACAGATCATACGGGTAAATTTACACACCTGTGACTGAACATCTGTATGATGTCATTCATTGCCACATTGCTTATAATAATAAAAGATGAAAAATATCCATCAATAGGAAATAAGAGGAATTTATATTATTTAACATGTGTCAAAATAGTATTAAATCATCTAAACATAAAACCTTAGTTATGCCATTCACTTAAAAATAAAATCTGATTTTCAGTTTTACTTTTTAGTTTTGAGACAACCTTCTAGTATCAAGATGAAGTGAATTAACCTTTCTAAATTTCCAAATATTTAAGAGAGAGAAGCAATGAAATTTCCTGTGTGCAGACCATGCTGGCTAAAAACTGCAGGGCATTATTCTGCTTGGACTCTACCCCTTATATACTCTACCCCTTATATATGCCAGGCCTGGTTCCTATTTTCTTAATTATTTTTGTAAAATGTGGTCCTATTTTAAAAGTAAAAGGCCAGAAAAGTGAGTAAAAACTATTCTCTCCTCTCAAAGTTTGAAAATTAGAAAATAGTTTGATTATGCAAATATGATCTCTCAAAACTTGTAGGAGATAGCCCTAAGCAACTTAGTGAGACCCTGTCTTAAAATTAAAAAGACTATGAATGTAGCTTAGTGGTAAAGTACCTAGGGTCCAATCTCCAGTACCACCGTCCCCCAAAAAAGAAAACAATAAAGTTGTTCATTCTAATCAAGAAAAAAAGAAAAGGGGGCTGGGGATGTGGCTCAAGAGGTAGCGCGCTCGCCTGGCATGCGTGCGGCCCGGGTTCGATCCTCAGCACCACATACAAAGATGTTGTGTCCGCCGAAAACTAAAAAATAAATATTAAAAAATTAAAAAAAAAAGAAAAAGAAAAGAGAAAACCTACATGACCACTATAAGCAATGAAAAAGGGGGATTCCATCAAATCCTATAATTATTTAAAAGACAATATAAGGATATGGAATACAACTTTTCCAGAACATAGGAAAAGAAGGGATACTTCCCAGCTTGTTTTAGAGTCCAGCATAATACAGATACCAAAACCTGAACTGAGGACTTTATAAGAAAGAAAAATGTACAGACAAACCTCTTATATGATTACAGATACAAAACCAAACCCAGCAATACATGAAAAACACATCATGTTATATAGCAAAAACATACTTTCCAGGAATAAAAGTTTGGTTTAAAATCTAAAATCAATGTAATTTATCTCATTAACAGAATTGAAGGGAAAATTCCATAAGCAGTTCATTAGATGGAAATTTTTTTTTATAAAATGCAACTCTTATTCATAATAAAAATAAAACACTCTCAGCAAACTGGGACTAGAAGTAGATTTCTTTAATATGATTAATGTGTCTACAGAAAAAATCTACAGCAAATACCATACTTAATTGTGAGCTATTGGATGTTTCTTCCCTAAAAGATTTAAGAATGGGGGACAAGGATGCTCATTATCAGTACTTATAATCCACATTGTAGTAAAGGTCCTACCCAGGCCAATATAGCAAGAATAATCGAGTGTACACATAGGACAAGTGTTAGTAAAATTGCCATCAGTTGAATTAATTTGTCTTCCTACCTGAAAATTAAGATTATATAAGGTTCATTGGAGGATACAGACATCTATTCATTCACAGACTTCTGCCCAACTTAACCTACACATGTTAATGGCAGATAACTAAGGAGACTTCTTACAGAAGGAGTTGGGGAAAGGCTCTTCACAAAAACTGACTTTCTTTATACTAATCATCTTCATTTAATATCCATTCAAGTGGAGATGGTGGCTTGAGACAGAAGAAGTGTGGCCTTTTGCAACCAAGTAGTTGAGATATAGCAGGGTAAGGATATATGAGCTTAGCATGGTATGGTAAACATATAACATTTTCCATGGCATTTTGAAATTTTTAGCTCCTTGTTTCTGTATCTCTGAGTATATAGTATTGCTATTAAAAGGGTCTTTAAAGTTTTTGTCAGGGATTCATCTTTTTAATACTTGGTAGCAACTATACTTTTACTTTTATATGATTGGCTTGAGGCTGACTTCATTGTTGCTTTAGTGATAGAGGAAGAGAATGTATATATGGGTGTGTATGTGTGTACATGTAATGTGTGGAAAGTCTCATATTATATGAAATAGTTACGGAGTGACAACTCCTCCTAATAAATACTGATCTAGTTTAGCTGTTGCAGCTGTTGCTAAACCCAAAGAAGCACAGTAATGCTTCCCCTGAGGGATCTGGCCACCACTACTGATATTGTATGAGTGTTTAGCCCACATCAAGTACTGTTGTAAGCACTTTGTAAGGTAAATCATTGTACTAGCCCCATTTTACAGATGAGGGAATTAAGTCGTATCAAGGTTATATGGCTTACTCAAAGACACACAGCTGGCAAATGATAGAGTGAGGATTCAATCCCAGGCAGTCTGCAAATCACAATGCCACACTGCCTTCTGGGATTGTTTTAATTGTGTCTAAAAAGCAGACTCTTTAAGTGTCCCCAGGTTCACCCCTACAAATCCTCACTGTTTTGTAGAAGGGAATATTAGCCAGGGAGTACTCACTTCGTGAGCCTTAATCAGAACCTGGTGTGGAGAGGGCAGAGGAGAAATAGAAGATTTCGTTTAAAACGATCTTTTGATGACTTAGTGTAGGTGTTTGTTGTTTTGTTTTGGTACTAGAAATTTAACCCAGATGTGCTCTACCACTGAGCTATATCCCCAGCTCATGTGTATTTTGATTTTGAGACAGGATTTTCACTAAGTTGCTGAGGCTGGCCTTGCATTTGTAGTACTCCTGCCTCAAATCCCAAATTGCTGGGAACCACCCCTGTCCTGAATGTAAGTCTTAAAAGGGCTAAGAAATACAAGTCTATTGGATACTTTCATATACTGTAAGCAATTCCAATATTTTTAATAAGTTAAGACATTGTTTAATTCATCTTTCTGTTGTTCATCCATTGTAGCTGCAAGCCCAAACCTGAAGTTTTTAATACCTTAAGATCTCCTATTCCATTTAAATATCCAGTCAACCAAAACAGTTCTATACTATTGCTTTGGAGAAATGTAGTTTTATATTTTGGGAAATAGAAAGATAGTTAAAATTGGGAAAGTCATTTTCTATGCAAATAAAACAATTTGGTTCCTTTTCAATCTTTTACATATTGAAAACAAAAGTTGAGTCAAAGCTATATGAGTTCTTGAAATTGACTTTAATAGATTTTTCATACCATACTCTTTCCTTCTTTCCTCTCCTCCTTTTCTTGTTCAGTAACGCATAACTTTGGGTTTTAAAATAACCCCCATTTGATATTTTAAAATTTAAGTAGCAAAAGAAAGGAATCTGATTATAATGTAATTCATAAGTAATGTTCCTTCTGATTTTTTCCCCCAAATTGTGAACTAATGACCTTAGTACATGAACAATTTTTTAAAAGCCTTTGAAGGAGTGTAGTTACTCTGTTGTTTTGGAAACCTTTGTATTTATTTGACTGGTCTGAGCATTGTGTTCTACTGATTCTACTATGTAAGTTGCTTACTGTTTTTATGATGGAATGCATCATTATAATTTTTAAATCCTTACTAAGTAACTGACAAATTTTGCCAAAACCTGAAATAGCAATTTAGACCCTTTTGAGAAATGGCAAATAGTAGACCCTAGACAAAGAGAAAACAAGCATTTTAGACCTTTCAGAAATAGCTGGAGGGCTTCTAAAAAGAGGATTGAATTCATCTACTTTCATATCTCCCATAAAATGGAGAATGGGAATGTTTATTTTCCCTCTTTCCCCCAATCCCAGTAAAATAACACTCAATGGGTTGTCTTTTTTAAAAAATATTTTTTAGTTGTTGATTTTATTTATTTGTATGTGGTGCTGAGAATTAAACCCAGCATCTCACACATACCAGGCAGGCGTTCTTCCACTGAGCCACTACCCCAGCCCTAAATGGGGTTTTTTAAAGATACAAACCCACAAGGAAGAGAACAGTATTGGAGACAATGTTAACAAACCTTGATAAGTTGGAAAACAGATGAAGCAATAAATAACATGACAAAACCCTGAGCCAGCTGTGGGAAGCCAGAATCCCACCTGATTTATACTTTAGAACTTCTTAAAGACTGGCAGCATCAATACCCATAGAAGTGAGGTTAAAATGTTTCTAAGCTTGGGCAGACTGGTCAAAATCTGTTTAGAAAGAACTAAAAACCCCTACCCTATATCCCACAGCTGACTGATAATTCTTTCCCTATCCTGGCAAATATGGGAGGATTACTCTAGAGAAATAGAAACTGTGCTGAGGAGCAGCAGCCCTGCTGAGGCAGAGGTCCCAGCATGAAAACAGCATGGTGAAGAAATGTCTGTGTGCCCAATGCTGAGATTCCCAACCCCCACCCCCACCCCCTCTCTGGCTACAAGAAAGCTTCCCTCTGGAGGCAGGAAATCAGAGGCCCTTTCCCTGGGAAAATGGGTGAGTTCAAGAGGAAAAACAGTTTTACGTGGCCCAGCCAGATGACTATCAGTGAGGCTTATAGCCAGTGGACTCCACTTATATGCTGAGGGCTTTCAGCTAACATCTGTAAATGTGAGCAAATAATAGTGAATTACCAGGTAACTAGTGATCCAACCAGCCTGAACTCTGAAAGATAGAGACTGAAACAAACATAAAACATGACTTAGAGAAACAGAGGCAATACCGGAAAGACAGTGGCTGAAAAATCATAATATACATTAGAGTTCATTAATCCTTTTTTCTTCTTTTGTGAATGTTTAAACTTTCCATTACAATTTTGAAAACCTCTCATAAAAATAAGATTGCAACTATAATAGAATATTTTAAAAAGGAACATAGAACAGTATGAGTTCTAGAAATTAAAAATGCAATAAAAGAAATAAAAACTCAGTAAAATGTTTAGAAATTAAATAAGAAATCTCCCAGAAAGGACAACAAAAGAGATGAAAATGGTTTCTAACTCTGAATTCTATGTGTAGCCAAATTATCAACCAAGATTGAAGATTAGGTTAGTGTGAACTTTCTGTCTCTATAACTAAAAACTTAAGATAATCAACTTCTAAAGATTATCTTATTTTGACTGAGAGTTTTAGAGGTTTCAGTTCATGAGTGGTTGACCCTGTTGCTTTTGGGCCTTTGACAAGGCAGCACATTATGGTGGAAACATGTGGTGAAGCAAAATAGCTTATTCCTTAGTCAAAGAGCAAAGAGAAAGGAAGGGAAGGAGGTCATCAATTACCTAAAAGTCTTCCAATAGGCCCCACCTCTTAAAGGTTCCACTAACTTCTAGTAGCACCTCCTGGGGACCACGCCTCCAATACATGGGTCTTTGGGGGATATTTAAGATCCAAGCTATAGCAAGACAGAAAAAAAAAGGCATTTGTTGCAAACTTTTAAGATTTCAAGTATCCTTTTTCTAGAAACCACTGGAGAATGTGCTCTATCCAAATGAGTAGAGAAAAGAAAAACAAGGTATAGAAAATATTGTGTCTTAGGAGTACAGGGCATCATTAGGATGGTAGCAAGAGGACTTTATAGAATGAAAATTACAGGCATCAAGTCCTGAGTGTGTGTAAAATCTTTAAATAAAATTTTATTTGAATAGTCCTGCATATCTATGTGTACATTGTCTCTGACTGTTTTCATATCACAAGGCAAAATTGAGCAGATATGATAGAGACCAAATTACCAACAAAGCCTAAAAGTTTTTGTTGGTTTTTTTTTTTGAAATAGAGATTGAACCTAGGGGCACTTAACTACTGAGCCACATCCCTAGCCCTTTTTATTTTTTATTTTGAGACAGGGTTTTGCTAAATTGCTTAGGCCCATGTTCATTTGCTGAGGTTGGCTTCAGCCTCTAGAATCACTGGGATTACAGGCATGAGCCACCACGTCCAGCAAACCTAGGGAGTATTTTCTTTTTAGTCTTCTTAGAAAAAGTTGTGGACCCAAACTAGAGAACTGATTCTAGACAATTGGCTGGGAGCTTGTGGTTGAATTAGTTATCTGTACATAGAAAATTATATAAATAAAATTAATGTAATTGCTTAATCCAGGGAAAATAAAAATGGGCAATAAAGGAATAGAGGCCATAATTCACTACATGATTTGACTGTGAATGTTTGATTATAATACAGAACCTAAGTTTTACGTTAAATATCTCATTGAATTTACTGCATAGTTGATAAGGATTATGGAAAGGATGCACATGTGTGGTGAGAATAGGAAGAAACTTGATCATCTTCTGTTGGCAGGAAGTTAGTAGATAAGATCTAACACTAAAGAATAAACATGGTGATAAATACCAAGTTAATTGGCCTAAAGAGGTGAATAGTGTTCTAGTAGCCATTTCTAATCAATGAAAGTGCCTACTCATGAAACCATTATTATGGTGTAATCACTGAAAAGCCACCAAATTTGGGCAGATTCAATCTGGTTGTTTGACTTTCCTGCCAAAGGACATTGCTAAAATGTATCACGATGCCTAGTACTTAGTGAAATGATGGAGCATATTCTGCTTAGCTGCATTTTAAAACTTAATCTGTTCTACATATTGCTCCCACCTGGAAATAGAAAGACATAATTATTCTCAGTAATGATTTCTAAATTAGGACAATATAAAAGTATGTTTTCAGCCTCTAGAACTGAACCTAACACATGATAGGCTAGTGAATGTTTGAATAAACACATAAGTGAACTATAATGAACAACAACTTCAAAAGTCAAAAGGCCTGGGGCTGGGGTTGTGGCTCAGAGGTAGAGCCTGGCATGCATGAGGTGCTAGGTTCAATCCTCGGCACCACATAAAAACAAAATAAAATAAAAGATATTGTGTCCACCTATAACTAAAAAATAAATGTTAAAAAAAAAAAAGCCAAAAGGCCTTGAGAAGTTCAGACCAACCCTTAGAAAGCATTGATGGAGCCAGGCATGGTGCACACACCTATAATCCCAGTGGCTTGGGAGGCAGAGGCAGGAGGATCACAAGTTCAAAGCCAGCCTCAGCAAAAGTGGGGTGTTAAGCAACTCAGTGAGATCCTGTCCCTAAATAAAATACAAATATATATATGGCTGGGGATGTGGATCAGTGATCAAGTGCCCCTGCTATCCTCTTCCCCGAAAAAAAAAAAAAAGCAAAGATATTTTCTATAAATTTATTCAGTTTTTCATTACTAAAGCTAAGTTGTGGTTCTAAATGATTTTCACTTTTGAATTAAAGAAGTTTGTCCTTTTTCTTCCTAACCCTTGATAGGATCTTTCCAGTTAAAGATGTACCCCTGGAGACTGATGACCTTGCCAATTGGCTTTATCAACGCTTTATTGAAAAAGAGGACCTCTTATCACATTTTTATAAAACAGGTACACAGTATTTTCTATTATGTACATTTATGAAATTACCAGAAATCTTAAAGGTAGGCTTTAGGGAAGATAGCCATTTTTCAAATCCTTAAATTCCCTAAAGTAATCAAAGTATTTCTGTATTTAAGATATGAAGACAAATTTATGTTAAGTTCGCTCTGTATTAGCTTGTGGGCAAAGGCAATGAGTATGATTTCACACAAAGGAGAGAGAATCAGTGAACAACTGTAGTCGTACATGTATAATCATATGGGGCATTTTATAAATGAGACAGAATGTGTGTGTGTGTTGGGGTGGGGGGCTGGGGATCAAATCCAGAACCTTACATATGATAGGCAGGTTCTCTTAACACTGAGCTACATCCCCCAACCCTACATAGTGGGATGTTTTATGAAGTAGCAAATAGCATAAAGTTTTGGCATTTCATCATATAATCTCATTGTAGCTATTCGAGGTCATTTTTAACTGACGTTTTTATTGGCTTATTCTTTACATGAAAGGATAACATTCATTTTTTAAGTTTTCGTGGATTAGAAACTTAAGTCTTTTATTCTTAAGAGGAAAAGAAATGTTTATGTAGTCTAAGGTTCTTTCTAAATATTCTCTGCACCCTATAAAAAATTAAAGTGCAGTGAAAACAAAATAGGAGGAGGGAAGAAGGCGGCAGAAAAAAGGAAGTTAGGAAAGAAGGAAATTACTATTAGTAGAACACCCACCCAGCCCCAGTACTACCAAAATGCTTTATGAATTGCTATGTTGTAGGCCTATTTTCTAGCTCCTTTATAGGGAGAAAAAGATAAACAGAAAGTTGTTCTTTACCTGAGAATGGCCTTGGTGTTTTAGTTTAACAGAAAGCTGAGAAGGTATGGGTGATAAGAGACTACCAAGATCTCTACTTTCTCAACCTCAATTTCTTGCCTTCATATATTTGGCCTAAATTATAGTAACAATAGTAGAGGCCTCTTTTTAAGAAAACTATTTGCATATTAGACCTTGAAACTTGAAAGTACCCTCTGTAAATTGCTTGTGAGCAGCAAATCCCCTCTTGAATCAGCTTACCCTGGGAGATTATCAGCAAGGACAAAGATTGTTTGAATGCTGAAGAGTGTTAAAGATGACCTTAGGTAAAATTGCTCTGAAATGATTTGGCTTTCCAGAAAAGAATTTAGAGGCATCTGTTTGCTTTGTATTTTTCCTTTTTATTATTAAGACATATTTCATAAGGCCTACTGCCTTTTAAAAATATTATTGGTGTTATATAATCACTTTTTGTGGCAAAAAAAATTTATTTTCAAATGGACTAGTATAAATTATATTGTTTCAGAAATTATTTGGTGTCAGTTTCACAGATCCTGTGTCCCAGCCACTATGGAAATGTCTCCAGATAAGGGGAAAAAGCTACCGAAATAACTGTTCTCATGCAGATTTTACTCCTGTGGAAGACAAACAGTAAAACTCTATAGATAGAGAAAAGGACAGATGAGACCATTACAGATTAGGGAAAATTTTAGGAAGAAAATAAACCTGTGAGTGACAAGGGCCAGGAGTGGCATTTTTTTTTTTTTTTTTTTTTTTTTTTTTCTGATATGGGAAGGATTCACTGAGGAGGGGCATTCCAGCAGAGAGAATAAAGGCAAAGGCTGGAATGAGGAAGAACCTAGTGGCTTGGAAATTGTATTTCAAATGAGATCTCTTTTTCAGGAACAATGGAAAGTTACAGAAGGCTTTCAAAAAAACAAACAGAAAGACCCCATGAGTCTCATTAAATTAATATTCAACTTTTATTGTAGGAGACCTGCCTTTGCAATAAACAATATTTCTGTCTTGTCTTTCAGGAGCCTTTCCACCTGTCAAGGGTCAGAAGGAAGCTGTTTCCAGGGAGATGAACCTCAGCAACACGTGGTTATTTCTTATATACTCTTTTGCAGTGTTGTCAGCCTGTATGTGGTACAACATCATTGAGTATTTTTACCATTGCCTATTTTAGGAATTGACTTGGACTTGTCAAGGTCACCATAGGAGTTCAGACTTTCATGAGTGTGCATTATTTACATGTGCAAATCAGAATATATAAAAGAAGAGAAGGAAATTCAGTGGATGAATTAATATTTATCCCCCTTTGGGATATTTTAAAACTCTATTAAAATGAGGATCAGTAATATAATGACCTGCTGATATATTTTAAGAACATTTCATGTTTTAAAGAGATACATTCTACCACATATAGGCAAACATCACATTTGGAGAAGAGGAAATCATAAAAATCATCCTGAAAGACTGTCTGAAAGAAACTGTTTCCACAGGATCTACCTGGTCATTTAGTTCAAGCTCAGAATTACATCTCTCCTAGCTAGCAGTCCCTATTAGAGCAGTGCGCCACAGTGCCCACATCTCCACCCATTTGGGCTGTGGTACTAGTAGCCATGAGGGGAGGGAGCTGGAGGCACCTCCCAAAGAGTGTTTTCCCTGTTGCTTGAAGTAACAAACTTCAGTCCTTAGCACCTGACCAGGTGCAGTGTTGATATTCTCTGTGGGGAGGAACCAGTGTCCACTGAACACCTCCTGGCATAGGCTCTGATTTTATGAAGGCTAGCTCAGTCCAGCACCATGTTTACATGTGCTAATGCTTTCCTTTCCACCAGGGTAGGGTCGGGTGGGTGCATCACCCCGTTTCTCTTTTTGTATAGAAGGCATATTATAGATTGATAATTGTATTTTACAAAATGCACTTTTATCAGATGCCAATATAGCAAATGATAGTAACATAGCCTGAAGACAAAAGTAAGCCTCGTCAGTGAGTGGGCTTCCCGGGGGCTCTCCTGTCTCTGCAATTTTGCCCGCAGCTGCTGTCCAGCACCACCCTGCATTGGGCACCTCCCTGACAGGGTGACCCTATTTGTAACTAGAGGCTCCCTGCACCCCTCTTTGACATAGTATCACTAAATGCATTTGGGGATGGATGAACAAATTAACATAAAACATTTAGATGATCAATTTAAGGGAAAATAGACTAGTTCATTAGGAAAATAAGAACTAGAGCCAGACATTGGCTTCTACTGGTGACTGGTTCTCAAGTGGCTCCCCTCCATATCTGTATAGACAGCAGTGTGTTCCAGCATTATATCAAGGAGCTGCCCCTCTCAGGGTTGGTGTAACCAGGAGAGGCCTGCACAAAAGGCTTCCCAGTCTCTTCCAATTGCTTTTGAAGAGGGTAACATCAAGTTTCTGTTATTTCTAGAAAACTTTTTTTTTCCTTTTGGTCAGTATGTTTATGTGATGTACCTCACAGGAGAACCAAACTCTTCTCAAAAAAATGCTGGCCCTACATCAGTGTTGAAATAGAGAATGTTTTCAGTTTAGGGTTGTAAGATTAAGATCTAATAAGTCCGTGGTAGTTTTCTGTGATTTGAGCACTGTAGACTCCCCTGTTGTCACGAATTACACAAATAACAATTCTGAGAAGTAAGCTGTAAAATAAAAATAAAGGCTAATGTTTCTGTTTTCCAATGAACCAAAAAAAGATGTGAATTTTCCCACAGTTGTGTGGGAAAGATAAAGCAACACCAAATAAAAGCCCACAGCAGCTTCATCTTTAGGATAACTCAATATATGTGAAGGGGAAGGATGCATTAACTGAAATACCTCATTGAATATTATATTATACTATTAAAATGCAGAAGACAGTTTTGATATGTTTGGTTTGGCAACAATTGTTATAAAATGCAATTTTCTTGAAACTGAAGCATTTCATTATGTGTTCTACAGTGTCAATGAGTTAGTGAGACCAGTCTCACTTGTAAGGTGTCAGTGATGATAGGAAGCCAAAGAGAAGCTCAGTGATGCTTCTGGTTGAGATCCAGCAAACATTACTTAATTACAAGATGAAATGAATTGTTCATTTGAGATATTAGCCATCTGGGGAGAGGTTGCTCACTCTTAAAAAATAGTTATGCATAGTCCTAGCTTGTAGACCTTTCCCTCATTGCAAAGCAAGTCACAGGGTAGAGTGAACAGTTCTCCTATTTTTTTAAAAAAAAAGTATACATAAATGTGGCTTAGAGCCATTTTTTACATCGCTGTGCTCCAAAGGAACGTGACACTGTTAAATATACTGTAACATTAAACTTTCCTGTAAGATGCTTTATTTCTCAAGTGCAGTATCATTTCCACAGTCTTTATAGATGTGAGTTAATTTTTGAAAATTGATCCATGAGTTGTAAATAGATGTGTATTTGATCTACCCTGCCCCTCTTTGATTCTTTCTAATATGTTCTTTCTCTTCGTTTGCAAATGTATTTGTTTGAGAGCCTTGATAGTGCTTTCCTTGTCAGTAACTGGAGTTCACCTGCTGTACTAGGAAATATAAAGAGAAAAATCAGTGTTCTTCTATGGCAATCGGGGAAGCAGCAATATGCCACTATACAGAGCTAAATAAAAATTCCTATTTGAACTTTCTTTGTAAAATGAGATGAAAGGAGGTCATATATTTTGTCAAGGGGAAAGAAAACAAAACTATGCCAGTGTTATACCAGTGGTTCTTTAGACTCTCAGCACTTCTTGGTCTCAGCTGGACTGCCTAGATTCCCACAGGAGATAGAGTTGAGAGCTCACTGTTGGGATCCTGGCATCACCAAGAAACAGTGATAGAGCATCTGCTTGGCCACAAGCAGATTCCATGACTGCAAAAGTGACCAAGCCAGCTAGTCACTCTTAACTTCAGAAACAATTATCGGTGATGAAATATACACATGATAGATGGACTTAAAAGCAATAGAGGGTAAAGAAAAATTACAGAGTAGAAAATGATGTTTTGGAGGAGCAAACTAGTTGGTTGAGAATTTAAACAGAAGATTTTTTTTAAAAAAAGATAGCTGAGTTCAAACCTGTCATTTCATTGAGTAGTTTTTGGTTTTTGATATTCAACCAATCCTTAATTTTTCACAGTAAAGGAACTAAAGATTACTGGAAAATTAATTACTGGATACTTAATCCAGTCATAAGGAAGCCAAAAATCTGATTCTTGAAGGAGTTTGAAGTTTTACTTTTCATCAAACTCTTTTTTCCTTCTAGGGATGCTTGCTAATTTTAAAAAAAATGATTTAAATTGTTTATTAGCTTTTTCTTGCCTGTGTATGTAGGACTGTTAATGAGTAGTGAAATAACATGGAAAGACAGAGAGCTATGAGGAAGAGGAAACTCCAAAGCCTGAATAATCAATGGGCTGGAAAAGGCATCCCTGATTATCAAGAATAGGTTGTACTGATATCGTTATCAGCCTTTTTATCAAAATGAAATCTTACATCACCCAGTGTAAGCTTCAGAACATCATCCTAGTGTTGCTGCCATCTGATGCTGAGGATGGCCCTTCATTCTTTGTTCATGTTGCTTACTTCTTGTGGATTTGTCTTAGTAGTGTTTTTTGACAATCACTTCTCTGAAGACTCTTCTAAACTAGTTGGTCCTGGTTATAATCATAGAATGTAGTCTTTAATCATGGGTAGTCTTCTTAGTATTCTTTTTTATATTTAAAAAGGAAATGTTTTATTTGCACTACTGAATAGGAAGAGTTAACTGTTTCTTTGTTCTTTTTCTGAAGTCACTACATAGGACTTCACTCCAGAGTTACCATTGAGTGTGCTCAGCTCTAGTCCACAAAGGATGGATAAAAATGGTTTAAAATATTTATATTTTTTCCCTTTTTTTTTTTTTTTTTTTTTTTGCCCTGCAGAGCTATGAGCTTTATATGTGTTAACATGCCAGGCAAAGTCAAAAAGGAGCACAGGGCAGCAGATATACTAGTTCATTTTATAAGGGGTAGAGACTAAGATGTTTGGGACCAAAACACCTACGTTGTGAAATTCTGTCTCACAGAAGAGCCAGTGTACTCTGGAGCAGTTATTGCTTGGTGCTTTGTTGTAATCATTTTGCACCAGTCCCCAACAACTAGGAACTGGGCCCTAGGAAAATGCTGGAGGTGCTGATCTGTTGGGGGAAGGTGACTGTAGCCATGTAGAAGATTAAATATGGGTTTTTCTGTAAAATGTTCATCTGAGGATTTTTACATTTAATATTTTTAAGACAGTTTAAAGAGCAAAAAAATATTAAGTGTATTCTAATTGCAAAGTATGCACACATTTTGAATGGCTTTATTTTTATTGTGTAAAACTGTTGGACACATGACTGTGATGCACAAATTCTTTACATGTAAAGAGTCTATGCATTTTACAGTAACTTATTTTATGATTGGGTAATGAGACAGTTATACTTTAAACTGCCATTATTTTTGTTAATTGCTTTCATTTTCTTTACAGTTATTACAAAGTTGTATTTATTTTATACAGATGGATTTTCATTTTCCTGATGCTGTAATGTTTACTTCAACTTGTTTGACCTTTCTTTGTATATCTGCATGTTGTAATGTATGAAAAGAATGAATGTAAAGGCTGTGGCAACTGTAATTAATTTTTGTAAAGGGCTGGTCACACATGGATCTGGTTTATGAATTCATTCGGGATGATTTTAATAACCAGGTTGCATTTTCAGAAATTTAGACATGAACACCAAAAGAAGCATTTTCTTAGCAAAAATTAATAGCTGGTTCTATTTTTTTTTAACCTAGAGAAAATAAAGTTGATTTTTTCCAAGTACAGTGCTTTAATTCTTAGCAGTGGGGATGGTCTGTGTCATACTGGAGCTCTTTGGGCATTAATACCTGTAGACCTGTGCTTAGGGCCCCTCCTGCAGTAGCATGCTGAGAAGAGCAGGCTGAAACATCCAATGAGAAAACTCTGAACCTCCTTCCCTGGGTCAGAGGGTCTAACCTCTCCTCTTCATTCTCCAGGTGTGCCAATAAGTGTTTAAAGGTCCACTATCTCAGAAAAAAATATATATTCATATATGTTACACAAATTTGTTATAAATTTTCCTGATAGCAAGGATGTGTAACACACACACACAAAAAAAAAAATAAAATATAAACATTGTATATAAACTCCACATAGCCAGTTGATTCTCACAAGATTCTTAGTTGCTTTTTTCTGAACCCTTTAGCCAACCTACAATTGCATTTCAACATGAGTTTAACTATGGTATTATATCCTACTCCACTTGCTCATCTCCCAGGAAATTTACTGTCATTCAATCTAGGATGTGATCTACTTTTAAATTCTTTCTTACCCATAATACAAGACCACTTTTTAGCTTTAGCACTAATTGTAAGTTTATATAATTTTAATAACAATTGTTTAAGAACTGCTGGCAAAACCCTGAAATTTAATGATTGGCCCTTGGGAGCCAGTTGTAGATGTCACCAGCACACCATTGCCCTATTCTTTTTGTTTCATTTTGTTTTAACTATTAATGTTGAATAAACTTCTTCCAGTTAATTTGCTCACTGTTCTGAGAAAATTTCTATTATTGACCCTAGCAGGGGATTGAAGGGTAGGAAAAGCATTAAGATCAGTCCTACCACATGAGCTTTAGATTTTGAGGAATCTGACAAAAGCAAACTTTGCCTGAAGTACAGGGGAAGTATATAGTTCTCAATTTGGCTTAAAGCTTTCATTTCTCAAAGTAATTGTGGTATAGGCATCTCTAAGATTTTGTTTTAAGCATATAAAACCTCAGTTGTTCAGTTCCTTGTAGAATATGTTTGATCCCACTGAAAATTTTAAATGTTTTAAAATATTTTGCACAATCTACCAAATAAGTTCAATAGTTACAGTTCAGTCTACCTCTTTTTTCTGGCTGGATTTAGGCTACTGTTTTGGTGAGGTTCTAATTTCTTTTCCCCCAGACGTATTTTATGTAGAAGACAGAACAGATTGGGGGCAGAGGTGGAATGCAAATTTAAAGCACCCAGAGATCTATCGCTGACCAGCCCTATTCCTCATGAGTTGGAGTGGGGGGGGTTGTTTGTAATACCCACTTAATATGAAAATGTTCGTTTTTAAAATGTTTTTTCCTGCTGAAAAAAAAATGTATTTTTAAATGGAAAAACAGAATCCTCTTTTGGCTCTAAGAAGTCAGCTGTGTGAACAGGCGTGACCATATCATAACATGCTGATATGACAGAAATCAATAAATTTTTACCTCTCAGGATTTGGTAACATTGTTCTTAAACTCTTATAGGCTTGAGGGAAAAAAAAAAACAAAAACAAAAAAACCCCTAAGTCTCTACAGTTTCTGTCAAATGGAAACAGAAATAAGAATGGATCTTGGGAGGAGGGTGGGATGACCACTGGAAATGAGGCAGGCCCCTTTCATAATCAGAATACTCTTAGTTAGGTATGATTAAACCTGTTGTGCATAGGGAAATACAAGACAGTGTTTTCTGCTAGAAAGCATGGACCATATTGTGGGGTGCAGACCTGGTCTCAGAATACTTTTTGCTTTTTAGGTGTCAGACTCAATGGAGCTGGAGATGAGGCTCCCACTCATTACTTACCTCAGGTGGGAGAGGACTCAGCCATGCTTGTGATTATAGCAGCTTAGCAGTGTCATGAGAAAACATAAGGCTGAGCTACTGCCCCTAAAATATCAATGGTTGCATCTTCATCACTTTGTTTCATTTTGTATGCAAAAAACTCCTGAAAGTCTATCTGCAGTTTTCTATGGATCTACACTCAGCTGATGGACGGTTGAGGGAAAAGAAAATAGATACTTGGAATGAAAGGGAGAGATCAGAAGAGCTTGAAGTGCCTGGAAGAAGAACCCAGGAGTGTTGGAAGACAAAGGGAAGGCCAGAAGCTGCTGTCCACAAACAGATGCATACACAGAGATTTTTAAGGAGTATTCAAACTCATGGTTGTCAAGAAAATCTACTTCCATGTGAACTCTTAAGCGTGCCATTCCTGAACATCACTCCTCATCTCTGAGAATCCTCCCGTTTCAGATAACTGCTCCCCATTTATAGGAGAAAGGCATACCTCCCAGCCATTCAGCAGTCCTTCCAGGATGCTCAACAAAGGAACAATTCAAAATATCGATGACACAAATGATCCTTTAAACCAAGGCATCAGTAGGCCACAATAGAACTTTTTGTCATTCCCCAATTTGTACACATTCTAGTAAGGACAAAGGATGGCATTAGAAATGGGGCATGTGGGCCTGTATTGGATGTGTTGAATTCTGATAGCTTTAGTGTGAGCCAGTGAGAGCAAGGATAGCTTGGAGCTCCCAAAAGCATAAAGCAGAAACTACCGAGACTTCTTAGGGCATTGGGCCAAGACTGGCATGGTGACACTTTGATGCTTTCAATGTTGCATTCCTTTTGTCACAGGGTCAGTCTGATTCAGTTTGGGAGAGTCTATGAAAGGAGAAAGTACGTAAATACCCAGAGGCCTGGTTCATTGGGAGCCATCTTTGAAGATCAGCTACCACAGCAAAGCATTCCTTAGCTTAGAATAAAGACCATCAGTTAGGTCTAGAAGTTTCTGTGCTCTGGTCAGTTTGCCCATAACTTCCATTAAATGAAAATGTTGAGTTTCCAAATACTTTAAGAGGATTAAATCTGTTGTACTATCACTCAATCAAAGGACACCTATCTAAGAGAGGTTTTGTTTGAGAGTAATCTTTATTTTTTACACTGATTGATGCATGGCTCATTGGTCTTTGGGATTTTGGAAGTAGTAAACTTCAGAAATTGCCTTGTTTTTAGAATGGCACATTTCATTCTGGTGTAGTTTTGATCAACTGCTGGTGGCATCGAATGGCATGGGTAATTGATAGAATTGTGAAGACTAGAAACAGCATTTCTCATTCAAATGTTTACCCTAAACAGCAGATTTGCCTCACTTCAGGTTTCTGTTTTTAGTAAATAACAATTAAATGACAAGGACTAAGTATACTTGTTAAGGGGTGATGAATCTAAAAACTTCTTTAATGTCCTCTTCCTCAATTTTAAAAGTAAACATAATAGTCCCCAAACCCTAAAGGATAATTTTTTATGTTTGCCCTCAGCTGTTGCAGAGCTACAGTTAGCCATTAAAAAAAAAAAAAAGTCTAAATCATGATTTATCATGATTTTAACTTTTTGAATGTGGAAGTGAAATGCATTTCGTTTTTGACTTTGCCTGGTGCAGTACAAGATAAAAAGAATGCCTTCATTTCAGACTAAAGGGAATAAAGATTTCAATCTCAAAGCAGTTCCTTTTATTTCTGATTTCCAGGTATAAGACTGGAAGTGGTTAATAAATTCTAGGTCATGATTGCATCTAGGGCTCGAGTGTCTTATTACACCATTCAATTCAAGGTCTTATCTTAGTACAAGCCCAGAGAAGAGCAGCAGAACCACTTCCCCAGCCCTTTTTATTTTTTATTTTGAGATAGGGTCTCACTAAGTTGCCTAGAGCCTCGTGTAAGTTGCTGAGGCTGGCCTTGAATTCAAGATCCTCCTGCCTTACCCTCCTGAGTTTGCTTGTATTACAGGCATGTGCCACCGGGTAGATAGGACATTAGTACATTTTGCTGTGTGTCGGCCCAGGGGCTGTGTTTATCCCACCCCCACTGAGTTTAATGGAATGTAAATTATTCCCATACACAACTGTGCCTAAACTCCAACCTAATTGTATCCCTGCCATATAAGCTATTAATGTCACATAAGCTTTTAGGAACTCTGGGTCCTTTGAGTTTCTAAGGTAGACAGATATAATCAGCATAGCCAAGCTCCTAACCCTGCACACTCAGACTGTATCTGATACACCCAGGGCCCAGACAGCATCAAGAAAGAGCTCTGAGGTTGGAGAGGCAGTTAGGAACGTGAGAAGAGGGCATTGGTGAAGACCTTGAACTAATTATCAAAAAGGAGGGAAATGTAATTTCTAGTGTTTGGGAGCTATCCACCGGATGATGGTTCTCTATGCATAATTCATAAGATCCTAAATATAAAACTGCATTGAAAGCATCCTAAAGCTTCAGGAAGGTGAAAGTAATATTGAACTGTTTTCTCTTTCTAGTTGCATAAGTCTCCAAAGTTTATATCTCAAGAATTGACATTTTATCTTCCAGTGTAAGTGCTCAGTGTTCGCTTCTTAGGAAGTGGGGTATCAGAGGAAAGGGGCAGATCAGAATCAAATATTGTTTATGGTTGTCAAAGTATCATGGTAGACTACAGAAGAATCTGAGGCAGAGCTAGGTCTGCAGATGAGCTGAGTGGTAGGAAGAAAGAGGTGCTGAGAACCTCTAAGGGCCTGTGATTTCCCCAGCCCAATGCTCAGCAAGTTGCCAACCCAACATTCACAGAATACCTGAAGAGCAACACCAGAAGGTGGGGATTCTAGGAGGGAGGATGCAGGGTGAAGTCAGATTATAGAAATGGTGTTTTAGAAGAGGTTTGGAACTGCTCAAGCCATTGTGCAGTGGGGAGCTTGCCTTGAACCACCACTCATGGACCCAGAACTTCAGAGTGTGTTGGCCTGAGATCAGGAATAAACTGGAGAAGTATTTAGAGCTGAATAGCCAGAGGGCCTGGTGGGTGGAGAGGCACACAGGCCCAGACTGATTTATTCTCCACTAGGCCTTGAAAAAGGAAGGTCAGGAACAATAGCAGGGCCACCTCTCCAGCCCCACTAGAGGCACCAGGACATTCTAGCACATGCAAGAGCCTCTCATTTGTTAGAGGAGGAATGACAGGCAGTGATATAGGTACTAAGACTGAAAACCACAGCCAGGAAGGAAGTGAGAGGCTTTGAGCTACTGAGGGTTTTTGTTCTGGGCTGCGGAAGCAGGAGAGCACTAGGCCTAACCAGCAAATGGGAACTGACAAGCTCAGACCCACACATCTCAGGGCAGTGCTCATGCCTGCTGGGCCCAATGGTGGGTCCACATGATGAGGCTCATTTCACCTAGACAGTCCCCTCACTGGGTGTAGCTAAGATCCTAACCCCACGTGGTCAAACTTCATCGGTTATATCTAAGGCTCTCAGATGGTAGCAAGAAAAAGCCTGGAGGTGAGAGGAGCAATCTTCACCCCTGCACCCCACCTAGAAAACAGCAAGCCAAGGACAGCCCTTCCCATGGCTCAGGTCCTGGGACCTGAAGTCTCAGTTCCTCACCCCACCCCCACCACCTGCTCAGGTGTCTGCTGTATGAATTGGTGAGGATTGGTGAAGGGTTCAGGATATTATTTTTATTTTTTGTAGATGGATATAATATATTTATTTTTATGTGGTGCTGAGGATCAAACCCAGTGCCTCACAGTGCAAGGCGAGTGCTCTACCACTGAGCCCCAGCCCCTGCCCCCGGTTCAGAATATTCTCAATGAATATTTTTCCTCTGATGTGGGGGTGAAGTAAAAGCCACTTGGTTCTAGAAGCTTCTGTGCCTTTCCTTGATTGGCACTTTTTGGTGTGTGCTCTGCCCTCTGTCTTCCATGTTGATGACTCTGGTTGTTAGAGCTTCTTGTTATACTTTTGCTTTGTTTGTGAATTTTCCATGTTTATTCCTTGGGGTACTAGGAGAGGGAAGTTCTGGGATCCCGCTCTATTCTGTCGCCTTTAAACTGAGGTTTAAAACATTTGAAATGAATGCATAAAAAGGCTGCTTTGTCTCATACTGTTTAGGGCTGCTATTCAAACAAAGCATATCTGAAAAACAGACATACCGTTGCCTACATTCTGGCTGGGTGCAGTGGTGCATGCCTGTAATCCCAGCAGTTGGGAAGGCTGAGGCAAGAGGATCATGAGTTCAAAGCCAGCCCCAGCAACTTAGTGAAGCCCTAAGCAACTTAGTGAGACATGGGATATGGCTCAGTGGTTGAGTACCCTGGGTTCAATCCCCAGTACAAAATAATAATAATAATAATAATAAATGTGTGTATATACACACACACTGTATATTATATATACACAAATATACATAGCCTAGGGAGGGAAATAATTTTATTACAAAGAATGAGAAGTTTTCTCTGCCCCACCCTATATACACACACCATTTTTGTTGTTGTTTTGTTTTTAATTTGCTGTACTGGGAATTGAACCCAGGGCATTACATGAGCTAGGTAAGCGGCCTCCCACTGAGCTACATCTCCAGTCCTTTTTTAAAATATTTTTTTTCTAGTTGTCAATGGACCTTTATTTTATTTATTTATATGTGATACTGAGAATTGATCCCAGTGCCTCACACATGCTGGGCAAGTGCTCTACACTGAGCCACAACCCCAGCTGCCCCCGCCCAACTCCTTTTTATTTTATTTTGAGACAGGGTCTCCCTAAGTTGCCCAGTCTGGTCTCCAACTGGAGATCCTCCTGCCTCAGCCACCCAAGTAGCTGGAATTACAGGCAAACACTACACTGCTAGGCTATTTCTTTGGACAGGCTGAGAGACTTCCCAGATGAGCTGAGATTTCGATTGCTGCTAGAAGGAAGGGCAAAGGCTAAGTGGGGAGAGTAATGCTGCTTATGTGGTTTTGATAATTTCCTCAATTTCCACTCCTTAGAAAATGCTCTACACAGAGGGGAGGGCAGTGAGCCTCCAGGGAGATCCCCCTTGTGAAAGGCTGGGGCCTCAGAACACTTCACAGGAGTGGGGGCAGTTGTGACAAGAGTCCACAATGAAACAGGAGCTCTCTTGTCATGAGAAGAATTCACAGAGGCTGGGCGAGCCTGTGCCAGGGGTGCTGAGGGGGAAAACCAACTCTGGGGGAGGGAGTGGACCAGCTGGCCCCTAATGCTTGTCCCCCACCAGCTGTTGTCACAAGGACCCTGATGAAAGCTCCTACTGAACCTGCATTTTCTGTTGTGCTCAGAGGACAGAAAAAAACAGTAAGTTCAGCTTGGCCAGAGGACAGAGTTCACTAACTCTCATCACTACAGAGCATCGAACCCCTGGGCAGGACCGCCATGTAGTCTGTGTGCTGCACAAACTGAAAATGTGGAGGCCCTGGTTCCGCATAGTAAAATTTCAAGACATCAACAGCAGAGCGTGAAAACCAGGACAGGTCACACACTCATGAAGACAGCCCTGCTCTCAGGACCACCAAGGAGGAAATGAGAGATGGGAAGGAGCCAGGCCTCTGGGGTCCTCACTGTCCTCTCTCTGTCCATCCTCCCAAGGCACTGCACAAAGGGCTCCTAGAAAGTAGGAGATAAGAGGAGGGTGAGCTCAACTCAAAGGCCTCCCAGACCTAGGTTCTGAAGGACAGGAGATGGACATTCACCCACCACCTCCCAGCTCTGTGACCCTTCGAGGCTTCTGGGCTGCCCCTGAAGTGAATAGAAAATGTTCCCTGTTACCAGAGAAGCCTCAACACCCCAGAAAGCCTCAGGTATGTGCTAGCAGTGGGAAGTGGCCCATGATGACTGAGTCCCAGGAGACGGGAATCATTCATCACAATGGCGGCTGGGAAGAGTGAGCCAAAGGAATATGGGTATCGGCACGTACAAGGCCCTCCAGATTCCCTAGGGACCAGCCTCCCAGTAGAAGATGGGGCAGGAGTTGCAAGATCTGTGGGGAAAAAAAAAATCTCATTGGCATTGTTCTGTGAATTCCTCTCTCCTTTCCTCCCTTTCCTCCCCTTCTCTCTGACTGCAGTTGTCCATTTTTATCCCCTTACCCCACCCCTGCCCAGTCGCACAATGGAACCAACACTAGAAATGCCCAGAGAGTGGGGCAATGGGGTGGGGCCAGTCAGCTGTCCACAGAGTGTGTTTACTGAATGGATGGAAAGGGGTCAAGGGAGGAGACACAAGCTCTGTCAACAGCACAGATGGCATCATTGATCAGCTTTGGCAGTGTCAAAGGGCTGGGCGTGGGGTTAGTTCCTAGAGGCCTCCAAGAGAAGGAGACAAAACCTACAGATAGATCCAGAATGAACCTCCTGCTGGCAGGAGAACACTGAAACTCAGTGCCACCCGCTCCTCAGCCCCCTACCCAGAGCCTTAGGCTCCACCTGGCTGCTGGCCTGGGACTGTCCTGGGCCTGGTGGGGATGCTCAGAACCTCGGGCCAAGTCCTTCCTTTCCCCGTCAGGCCCTCTTCCTTGGCCACATTTCCTTGAAATCACTTTCCAAGCCCTAGTTGCCTCCCACACTGTTCTGAGAAACTGGTTGGCAATTCATCCAGCACAGAGCCCCTGAAATTGCCAGCAGAGGAGCAAGTTTAGGAGTCTTAGTAATCTGCGCTGGGGAAGAATCCAGGTTGAGGACATGAGGATCTTAGGGTCTGGCCCAGTTCACCTTCCTTCTAGCTAGATGGCTCACATTTCCTCAGTTTCCACATCTTGAGACAGTGTTCAGCCCTGCCACATCTACCTCACAAGGTGGTTGTGAGATAAAATGAAATAACACATGTGAATGGAACTTTTGCAGCCACGGAGTCCTGTGTGGATGTGGTGTGAGAACTTTGCATTGCTGCCACGTCTGGTTCTGGGCTCACCTCTTGCCACACACAGTGGACTTTGTTATTTGAAACTTCTTAGCTTGGCAAACTCCTGTCTGTCTGGAAACTAGACACACAAACAGGCCAATTGCAGTTGTATCAGGGTTGCAGAGGCACTCTATTGGGTCAGAACCAGAAATTCTCTTTCCAGGTCCAGGTCTTAGCAGCTCTGTGGCCTGGGGCAAATTCCTCCAGATGGACCCCATGTGACCTAGCTGACAAGAGGGGTTATTAACCTGTCCTGTCCGCCTCCCCAGTTCTCAGGAGGGCCAACTAGATGTGGGTTGGGGCTGTGCAAGAGTGAGCTAGATGGTCCCATGCTACGTAAATGTGGGTATTGCTGTTGGACCAATAAGCTTTCTGACTTGATTCTGCCACTCACATCTATTTACCCATCAGGCCTAGTGTGGACTTGAAGGTGTCGGCAAGATTCCTGAAATATTTTCTGGAATATCTGAGTAAAGGTCAGTATACAAAGAGAGAGACTCATCTTACTAGCCAGGTGCTTTGGTTTTGAGGTAAGAGAGAAGAAAGAAAGATACAAAGGAGGAAAAAAAGAAAAGAAAGGAAAACACTATAGTTATATATCTAAAAGCTCCATGATGGGCTGGGGGTGTGGCTCAGTGGTAGAACACTTGCCTCACACGTGCAAGGCCCTGGGTTCGATCCTCAACACCACATAAAAATAAATAAATAAAAATAAAGATATTGTGTCCATCTACAACTAAAAAAAGAAAAAAATTAAAATAATTAAAAAAAAAAAAAAGCTCCATGATCAGACTTCTTTCCCCAGACGTGTTTTTCCCTCCAGGGCTGTCACTCTCAAGTTTCTGATAAATCTACAAATCTAAGATTTGTATTTATTTGCTTTATTGCTTCACTCATCTATGAAAAAATTGCCTCATTTTTATTAAAGCTTACATGTTATTTTAGTCAGATTTTGCATTGCTGTGACCGAAAGACCTGACAAGAACAATTTTAGAGGAGGAAAAGTTTATTTAGGAGCTCACGGTTTCACAGGCAGACGACGGGCTCTACTGCTTGGGGCCAGAGGTGAGGCAGAACACCATGGTAGAAAGGTGTGGCAGAGGAAAGCAGCTCAGGACAGGACACCAGGAAGCAAAGAGAGGGAGCTTCGATCACCAAGAACAAAATATATATCCCAAAGACACACCCTTCAATCACCCGTCCTCTCCAGCCACCCTCTACCTGCCTACAGTTACCTTCCAGTTAATTGCTATGGAGGATTAATGCACTGATTAGATTAGGGTTCTCATAGCTCAATCATTTCACCTCTGAACTTTCTTGCATTGTTTCACACATAAGTTTGGACTCCTCATATCTAAACCATAACACATGCATTTTCAGATTAGATAAAAGTGGTGCACACCTGTAATCCAGAGACTGAGACATGAGGATCACTCATTCAAGGCTAGCCTGAGCAACTAAGTGAGACCCTGTCTCAAAATAAAAAAGACTGGGGATATAGCTCAGAGATGGAGAGCCCCTGGGTTCAGTTCCAGAACCACAAAACAAAACCCCAAAGGAGATATATTTTAAGAAACCTATTATCATAAGCACATTTCAAACATTATGTCGATAGAGGGAACAATGTCATCCTGCCACCCATGATCTCTGATTGAAGAACTGAGTTCACCAGGGTGACTTCATTTTGGCCGACCTTCCTGTGCCCACCCTTGCAAAATTTCCTTTCCAAGAAGAGCCCCAGGCCTTAAGAATCTTCTCAAGGACCCACATTCTGCTCTGAGAATGGATCTCCTCACTTTTCACTTTCCATTAAAATGCTTCCTCTCTTTGGTAAAACCTGCTGGGTCCTTAAATGCAATAAGTCAAGAGCCTGGAAGGTGGGAGCAGAAATTTCCTCCTCTCTGGAGAGAACTTCTCCAACCCCCTTATGATGACAGTTTGAATGAGTCCCCGAGAATTCACTGGTTGGAAACAGCAGCCTTGGGGACTGGGAGCCTCTGGGGGGTGATCGGGTCATCAGGTCGCTGCCCTGGGGAATGGATGAATGGGATTGTAGGAGTGGGTTCCTGATGAGAGGATGCGCGTGGCCCCTTTCCTTGTGCCCTTGCTGTCCCTCTGGTGGGCTCTTTTGTCTAGTGCTGACCTTTTATCACAGTATGACATAGTAAGAAGGCCCTCACCAGACACAGTCCCTCAATCTTGGAGTTGTTTTTGTTTGTTGGTTGGTACCCGGGATTGAACCCAAAGCCTTGTACATGCTCAGCAAACATTCTACCACTAAGCAGCATTCCAGCCCTTTTAGTATTTGTTTATTTGTTTGTTTATTTATTTATTTAGTACTGGGGATTGAACCCAGGGTCACATAACCCCAGAGCCACATCTCCAGCCCCTTTTTAATTTTTTTTTTCATTTGTTCTTTTTAATTATACATGACAGTGGAATGTATTTTGACATATCATATGGAGTATAACTTCCCATTTCTATGGTTGTACGTGATGTGGACTTACACTGGTCGTGTATTCGCATATGAACGTAGGAAATTTATATCTGTTTCATTCTACTGTCTTTTCCATTTCCATATTTCCTCCTTTCCCCCAACTCTGCCCTGTCCAATCTGGTGAACCTCATCTTACTACCTCCCCATACCCCCCACTATTGTGATACAGCATCCGAATATCAGAGAGAATATGTGGCCTTTGGTTTTGGGGGATTGGCTTATTTCACTTAGCATGATAATCTCTAGTTCCATCCATTTACCAGCAAATACCATAATTTCATTCTTCTTTATGGCTGAGTAATATTCCTTGTGTATATATACCACATTTTTCTTTATCCATTCACCTGTTGAAGAGCACCTAGGTTGGTTCTGTAGCTTAGCTCCTTTCTGTATTTTATTTAGAGACAGGGTCTTGCTAAGTTGCTTAGGGCCTCACTAAGTTGCTGAGGCTGTCTTGGAACTTGCAATCCTCCTGCCTCAGCCTCCCGAGCCGCTGGGATTACAGGGTTATGTGCCACCACACTGGGTTCAATCTTGGAATTGTGAGCCAAATAAATTTTGTTCTTTATAAATTACCCCATTTCATGTATTCTGTTAGAGTAGCACAAAGTGGCTAAGACACAAGGGGTAACAGTGCTATTACCATTGTGTTGGTGGTTGCTGTAGGTCCCCCAAATGAAAGAAGATGTCAAGAAGTCATGGGAGGAGTGGCAGAAACCAGGAAGAAGGAGCAAGGCAGAGTCTAAATTGGAGAACCTGGAAAGAGACAGGGTGGGAGGGTCAGGGTGGGACACCAGGGAAGTGGTTGAAGAGGAGTGGGGGGGAGATGAGGCAGCATGTGTGGCAGCCGTGTTGACCCCCCTGCCTGACTCACTGGCAGAACCCCAATTGTGCTCATGGATTAGATGAGCTCTCTCCCAGCTCATGAACTTCAATTGGCTTAGACATCCTCAGCCAGTGATTAGTTGAGAAGTCATGGCCCGTCAATTCAGCCTGGCCCTTAAAATGTGAGGTGGCATCTACTGGAAACTTCTGGGAAAGATTTTCCCCTCCTTCTCCCCATCAGCAGCTCCCCTGGTGCCCTCCTGCACTGGTCACTAAGTACCTGGGCAGGATAGTCGTGGGTTTGCGTTGCTAACCAGCATCCTGGACGGCCCAGGCCTTCCTGTTTCAAGTGTCGACATGTGAGGCTGAGCCCTGGAGCAGCTCCAGCCATCTGCTGAGACAAAAGCCAAGAGTAAACATAGAAAAGCCGACCCAGAGCCCAGGGAGGTCCCTCTGCTGAAACCACCTCAGGGTTCCCTCCAGGTCTGTGGGTGTATGAGACAAAGAACGCTCTCCTGATCCGCTGACAGAACCGTGACCCGAACGACTGACACAGAAGGGAACCAATTTGCACAGCACTTCTATACCCACTTATCTTAGGTGATCATCATAGTAGACAAGATAGTGGTCTTATCCTCGACAGATGAAGAAACTGGGAGTAAAGGATAAATGGCCCCCAAAGTCCCACAGCTAATGGATGGTAGATCTGATACTGTAAATCAGGGTGTGTGACACCTGATCCAGTGCACTCTGCACTCTGGGAGAGACTGAAATCCCTGAAGCTAAACAGAAGGGTACGTGAATAGTTCAGATAGCTAAACTCAAAGGCCAAGGAAAGTTCTCTCTAATATGCAGATGCTAACACACAATTGGGGGTGAGGATGGGAATAGAAGTTCATTGAATTCAACTATGGGGTATGAAGGGAAGGGAGGGAGGATGGGAATGGGAAAGACAGGAGAATGAATCAGACATAACTTTCCTACGTTCATATATGACTACATGACCAGTGGAACTTATGCTCCATGTATATATGATACATCAAAACCCATGATACAGTGGGTATACTGTCATGTGTATCTAAAAAGAACAAGTCAAACAATAAAATTAGGGGCTGGGGTTGTGGCTCAGTGGTAGAGCGCTTGCCTAGCATGTGTGAGGCACTGGGTTCGAATCTCAGCACTGCATATAAACAAAGAAATAAAAGTCCCTCAATAACTAATAAAAACATTTTTTAAAATGTTTTTATTAAATTAAATGCCAGACAGCTCCCTACTTTCCTTCTCAGAGGAAGTTCAGGATTAGGGAGATGGATAAAGAAGAATCATAAACTACTAGTTAGCCTTAGCTGGGAATCAGTCCCAGAGTACAGCTGTGCTCTGGGGACCAGACAGCATGAGAGCAGGAAGGAGGACAGATGACGGAGGTGGCATGGTCCCACACCTCCTCACCAGGAAACTCATAAAAGAAGAGCAAGATGAGAAAGTACAAAGCGAAGACTGGCAGTCTTTCCAAATCATGGCGCCAACTGACTTCCTGCAATGTGCAGACAAGCACGGATCTGGGAAGCAAGAAGGGAGGGTATGGGTTTCCCCTTCCATGGAAGAAACAAAGAACCCTGAGGAGTTTTGAGGGAATGCAATGAAGGTGTGTGGAAAAACAAGGAAGGGAGTAGCCCTGTGGTCCCTCTGAAGCTGGAGGTCCCAACAGATGTCAGGACCTCCTGACATCTGAGTGCCTACTGCATACTAGGTACTCTGCCAAGTACAACAAATAATGTAACCAACAAGGCCTCCCAGAACTTACATGCTGGTCAGGAGAAACAGAAACCTGCACCCAGTGTGTCTGTTCTCCTCTGGGAGGACATTGTTCCTGTGGCCACCAGCAGCTTGATCTCTCAGCTTTGCCACTAGAATGAGCCTAAGACTGGTGTTGTCGGGCTCAGGTCTACACTGCAAAGAGGCAGCTCTGTTTTTCTTAGCTGCCTCTTTTTTCTCACATGCCCATTTCTGAATCTGTGGAGGTCAGTCAAGGGTGTCCATTGTGGGCCCCAGGTGAACTCCTGGGCCTGGGAAGAGGCCCTGTTGGAGCCAGGTGCCTCTGCAGAACACACGAGTGGGAAGGGCCAGAGCCAGTTCTCTAGAAGGTGAGAGAGAAGAGCTGGACAGATAAGGACCAAAGCTCCTCTGCTCTCATTGTTTGCCTGTCTAAGGTATATGTGCAATAACACTTGGATGGCGAAAGGATGCCGGAGGAGGAATTTAAACCTGGGATCCACTCCCACCACCTGGTTACATGACCTTTGCCTCATTCCCATCTCGTACTGGGTTCCCAATGTATAAAAGGGAATGACAGAACTTATCTTTCTCCAGAGGCCACTGTGAAGATAAAGTATAGTGGGCTGAGCCGTGCTCCCTTCCCTGAAGTTCAAGTTTACTCCGAATGTGACCTTACTGGGAAATAGGGTCATTACTTAAGGATCTTCAGATGAAGTCACTCTGGGTTCAGGCTGGGCCCCAAATCCAGTGATTGGTGTCCATGTCTTTGTAGGAGGAAGAGAGGGCACTGAGAGACTCAGAGAAAAAAGGGGACTGAAGAGGGAGTTAGAGATGCCAGTGTGTGTCAAGCCAAGGACTATTAGAAATCACCAGAAGTGAGGAGACAGGCATGACTTGGATTCTTCCTTATAACGCTCAGTAGATTTCACCCTTCCTGATCCCTTGACTTCTGGCCTCCTGATCTGTGAGAATAAATTCCTGTTGTTTTATGTCAGATGCTTTGTAGCAATTTGTTATGGCAGCCCCAGGAGACTTATGCATTGGGTCCAATAAAAAGTGAAAAATACAGAGAGTCTTGGGATAAAGGATGTTATTATAAGAAGCCCAGTGATTATACAGAACCTATTAAACTCAGTTATTTTGTCTAGTTCAGGCTGCTCAGATCTGTCCCCAAGGCTGTTCCCATGGCGTGGTTATTTGAGCCAATGTATTTCCCCTATTGCCTAAACAGGTTCATACTTGTTTTTTGTCATAGGCAACCAAGGAAATCTGAATTATCATCCAAGCAACAAAAGCAAACATCAGCTCGCTCTGGCAATCAGGAGTTCAGTAAACAAAGTGAGAAATCATGTTTGGTTTTCTATTTAATGTTTGAGAATAAACTATTTAAGTAAATCGGTATGCTTTTAATCAGGGGATTAACACCAAAGTATTGATGGAGCTCTGTTTTATTCAATGTAAAAGAGCAAAGGTGACATTTAAATACAGTAGTTTCACTTTTTAATGACCATACTTTGTGGTAGGCAGACTTCTAAGATGGTCTCCAGGGACCCTCACTTCCTGGTACTTACACCTTTGTGAAATCTCTTCCTGTGAATGGAGCCAGTAACTTGTCAAATAGAATACAGCAAAAGTGGTGGAATGTTAACTTCTGTGATTAGGTTACAAAGGACTGTAATGTGGACGCTCTCTCTTGGTGGCTTTGATGAAGCAAACCGCCATATTGGAGAGGCCCATATGGCAAGGAACTGGGGGTCACCTCTGGCCAACAGCCAGCTAGGAACTGAGTCCCTCAGTGTATCAGCCCACAAGGAATTGGATCCTGCCACAAACCACATAAGAGAGCTTAAGGGAATCAGGCCCCAGATGAACCTTGACTGCACCTGGGTAAGAAGACCTGAGACAGAGGATCCAGATCCTCTGCCCAGATCCCAGACACATAGAAAGTGGGTAATAAGACATGTTGGTTGAGGGCTGGGGATATAGCTCAGTTGGTAGAGTTCTTGCCTTGCATGTATAAGGCCCTGGGTTCAATCTCCAGCACCACAAAGAAAAAAGAAAAGACATGTTGGTTGAAGCCCCTAAATGCTGGGGTAATCTGTTACTTTGACAGATAACTAATATAACTTAAGTAATAAAAAGTCTTGCATAAAAACTTCCTTTAAAAATCAACATAATAAATTACAATACAGATCTAAAATATGAACTGAAATTTGAACCATTTATTCTATTCTAAAATCTGAAAAATCCTACAACTTAAAATGCCTTTTAAAGGATATTATAAGCAACTTCAAAGTGATTTATTTATTTATTTATTTATTTTGGTGGCGCTGATTGAGCTGAGGGCCTGGTACATGCAAGGCAAGCACTCTACCAACTGAACTATATCCCCAGCCCAACTTCAAATGACTTCTGTGTATTTTAATTCTTTCAGGATTTTTTTTTAAATTTTTTATTGTTGGCTGTTCAAAACATTACATAGTTCTTGATATATCATATTTCACACTTTGATTCAAGTGGGTTATGAGCTCCCATTTTTACCCCATATACAGATTGCAGAATTATTATTTTGAGATCTTGAGAATTAAAAGTAAATTGTTGACTTATTATAAGAAAGCAAGAGATAATATGGGGCTAACATTCACTTTCTAAATGCCAACTCTGTACTAAACCTTCATGTAGCCTGTCTTCCCCAATTAATTTCAGACTCACTTTCATCTGATAAATTGATTTGAATAGCTGTCGTTTAAAACAATGTTCTTAATTAGTAATTAAAATAATTGTTACTTTAATTTTTTTTCAGCCTCATTCCATTAAATGAAAGAGCCTACCAAGCATTTGTGAAATGGAAAACAGAAAATAACTTATCACTAACTACTGCTGTTTTAAGAGAACAACTAGTTCGGGGACTAAATATGATAGGAGCATATGACATTATGGACAAAATAACAGCTTTAAATCTTTTTACATGTGCAATTAAATTCTAATCAGTGGGCCTATAATAAAAGTTGAAAACTGAAAAAAAAATCAACATAATAAACAAATAGAAGTAAAGTCAAGGAGTCTGTATAATTTCCTTGATGCTGGTGTTAATTAGCTTTGACTGGGACATTCTCAGAATAACTCTCCTCTATAGTTCAATCCTCAAGAAGCAATTTCTAGGGTAGACTTGGAACATGCTCTTTATATGATCAAATGGGTTATAAGTAGTGACATTAGTCATAGAGTCCTGAAGTGTGGAAATTATTTCTTTTTTAAAAATGAAATGCATTGAAGACTACCCCTATAATTTAATTCCATGTGGTTACCCTTTGAAAAAAGAGTGGAATGTGTTAAATGCATTAGTGCTCATGAATGTCATTAGTTCCATGTGCTGCAAAGGAAAGATTCTGAGAACATCTTTTCTTTTTTCTGTGTGTGTGTGTGTGTGTGTGTGTGTGTGTGTGTGTGTGGTGCTGGGGTGGAACCAGGGCCTTGCATGTGCTAAGCAATAACTCTACCACTCTCAGTCCCTGAGAAAATGTTTTTCTGTTATACAATATTGTGTTCATAGGGTTCAATTTAGTATATCCTTAGAAAAAAACTTGAAGGGCTTTATATCGGTACCTGAATCATGGACTACTGTGTGTGTGTCTCTCTGTGTGTGAGTTTGTGCATCTAGTTTGAAAAGTATTTTTATACCTTTGTGTTAGGAATGCAAAACCTCAAGGGATAAAACTCTACCAAGGGCTACTATAGTATGAAAAGTAAAACTCAAACTCACAATTCAGAAAAATCACATGACCATTCACTCTTAAATTAAAACACAGTAACAAATTATTTCATGTACACATACATGACATACACACTGCAGATTTCAGTTCCATGTTATGTATGGCTAGATAAGTAGAGAGAGGATATAAAGAGCAGAGAAAAAGAACATGAGCATTGGAAATTAAGACCTTAAATATTTTCTATTTTTCAGTTATGGGTGTGCTTATATTTATCAGTCTTAGTGGCAGGAAGTGGGGCTCATTTACTCACATATCCAGTGTCTACAGTGTTCTGGGGACTATCCCTGCAGTTGGGGTCAGAAATGCCCTGGGGTAGCCACAGGGCACACGCACACACAGCATCTGGTACAGAGCCAGATGCAACACCACTGCAGTGCTCAGTGTTGACTGTTAAGAGGGATGTGTGCTATGGAAGCAGAGAAAACCAGGTCGAACCCAACCTGGAATGAAGCACAGAAAACTCCCTGGAAGAGCAGATGCCTTGATTTAAATTAGGAGAGACCAACACAGGGGCAAGCACAGACACAGGCCTGCACTCGAGGCAGTGCCACAAAATAGGGAGAAATGGTTAATTGGGAGGGTCTAGGAAGGACTTGGTTAAGGAAGATGACTTCAAAATACCCCTAATTGCTGGCATTGGCAGCATGGATGTACCATTAATTGAAATAAAGTAGAAAGGAGAAGAACAAGTCTATGGGCAAAAAAAAATTCCCAGATTGTATCAATATCTGACATAACATTTTTCAAAGATTCCCCATAGCTTTCAGGATAATATTCAAACTCTTGTTTAACACATATGGTCTTGCAAATTCTTTCTTCTCTAGGTTGGTTTCTTGTCTCTTGCCCAAGTTCATCCTTAGATCCAGCTATATAAAACTACTAGTAATTCCCATGTACCATGGCTGGTGCATATGTGGTTCTTTTTGTCTAGAAAGTTCTCTATGATGCACAGCTGTTGTTGTTGTACTCTCAGTGCACCGTGCTTTGCATTACTATTGCTCTAACTCCACGTGGACCTGGTGGAGTTTCCAACCACAGTCTCCTGCTTCCTGGCTCCAGTGCTGGGTAGGAGGTCCAGGCCTGGTCAATCACAGTATCTCATCCTCTAGTCACACTGCTTGGCCCAGGATTGGCACGTGACCCACACTGAGCCAATCAGAGCCCTTCTGTAAAATTTTATATGTGAGGTGCTGGGATAGTTCTTTCTTTCTCCTAGGACTGAAAACTTGAAGTGACATAAGCCTGGAACTGCTTACGGCCATGCTATTTCTGCTCCGTAACCTCGGAGGGAGTTTGACTGATGAGGACAGATTGAATCCAGTGCAGAGGCAGAAGCAGCAGAGATGAGTGGGAGGAAAAGATCAGTTCCAAAAATGACTTGCATGAGTCTGAAGCCACTTTCACCTAGTTGCCCCAGCTGTGTGGATCTCTGGTTTGCACTTTTTTTTTTTTTTTTAATATAACTTAAAATTGAAGGAGTCTCACAGCTGAAAATTTCAATTTCTTCTTATTTCCCTCACATCACTCAAAACTCAGTTATGGCCTCACTCCTTCCCTGATCAGTTGCTCCTTCTCTTCCAGTTTGATGCTTTTCCTTGGGCTCCCATAACATTGGACATATCTCAGTTGAATCCCTTAGCAATCAAACTGGTAATGGTTGGTTTGCGTCTCTCCTCACCATCAAATCATAAACTCTTTGACCTTGATTGTTCTTACTTTACAGTGCCATGTCTGCACAGAGAAGGTTTTCAAACAATTTTTGATGAATACTAAGTTCAGAATTTGCCTGTGGAATATTAAGCTGTCCAGGAGGTATTTGGGGGTCTATCAATCACCATGGAGCTTCTGCTTCAGTGGAGCAGAGGGTGGTGGGGAGCCAGTGGGCAGTATGGTGAGAAAGCGGGTCGTTCCCTCAGTGGCTTTCAGTGACTTAGCCAAGAAGCACAGAAGTAGATCAGGCCCTGGAAGGGAAAGATGGGGGTAGGTATTTTAAGATGCCAAAGACCTAAGTATGTTTCTATGTGGAGGGAATGGAGCTGGCAGAGGGGGTCTGGGTGAAAAGGTAGGAGGACCAAGAACACAGGAAAAGGACAGGGGTGGGCCTGGAGCCCAGGTGAAGGAAAATAAGACCGACCAGAGGTGGGGGATGGGCATCCAGGCTACTTAAACTCATTCTGCATCCCCAAAGGCTAGTGAGAAACAGGCTAGTGAGAAAAATCAGGTCTTTATTGTTTTCCTAAGGTTCCCAAAGCATTTCCTTCTTCTTAATTATCCTCCACCTCCCAACAAGTGAAGGCCATTGGTAAACTGAAGCAGCCTTTCCAGGTCCCTGGAGCTAGGTCCAGCTCTCCTGGGAAGCTGGCCAGAGTTCAGAATAATTCTTGGTATTATGCCCCTTGTTGTTGTTACCTGACCGAGGAGATGAGATTACCAGTTACCACAGGATAATGTTCATTGACTTTGTTCAGGGTCATGGGATCCTGTAAAGGGAGGAGAACGATGTAAATTATTAAGGAAATCTCAGGTTCTCAACAATTCCCCAGTGGTTCCAATATGCCAAGAAACTCGAGAGGATTCAGTCCTTGGGGTGCTGTGGCTTGTGTTGAGCAGGCAATCACTTCTCAGCCTGCAGGCCTCTGGACCTGCCACCAATTGAAATACAAAGATCTGGTGGCTCACTAGAGCCCCATGTGGAAAATTCTCTGCAGACAGTTTCCCAAAAGATCTGTAGGAAGGGGAGAGAACACCAGCCCACTGAGAGAAATCCAGCTCAGAAGCCACACTCATTCAGGGCCCTCAGTGCATGAAGACAAGGAGAAAGCAATGCCTGTTTCTCACTGGAAGGGCCCAGGGGACACAAGGTCTCCCTAAAGAGATGCTCAGTCTAATTGTGGGACGTATGATCCTTATCCTCAGAGAGCTTCTTGCCAGACAGAAGACACATGGGTGGGCATGTACACAACCCCCATGATTATAATTGATATCAGCTGGAAAAGGTATCAGGAAGGTATAAGCACTGAGCAGGAAGCCAAAGCTCACCAGACCTCTGTGGGGCTATAGCCAACAGGATAAGATTAGCATGGAAGTTGCTGACTCTCCTGTGGCCTCCCTCCCATCCATTGCTGAGGTGTGCAGAGAACTGAACTGGCTTGATGCCTGTTGGGCATTGTCACAGGATGCAGGATGCTGTGGTTCATTATAGAAGATAGTGCCTGCAGTGATCTTGCTTGCCTATTGCCTTAAGTCCTAAATTACAGCTGGGCATGGTGGCACAGGCCTGAAGTCCCAGTGGCTTGGGAGGCTGAGGCAAGAGGATCGTTAGTGCAAAGCCAGCCTCAGCAACTTCAATCCTAGATTACTTTCTGGAAAAGAGAAAAAGAAGGTGGAGAGAAGGGCGAGGGCAATTCAAGATTCAGCGACTACAGCTTTCTTTGACTTTGGTTATCAAACCTAAGTGTTTGCTCAGGGCTGCTTGCCTACCCTTTAACTTTTATCACAACCAGTTGTTTTACTTGGACCACAAAGATTGTTGAGTGTGTGTATGTATGTGTGTTCAATTAACAGGTATTCTATATTCAACTCTATGTGCCCAGATATCCAAGTGTATATTTGCACATCTCCATATGGGCGTGTCCACCTATGCTAACTCCTGTGTTTGCCTAAGTTGTCTGTGTGTATATGAGTGTGTGTATTTGTGTGTGCTCCAGATCCTCTTTAGCAAACACACTGATGCTTTATCCTCCAGGTTTTAAAGTTCAGTGGCATGATGACATTGACACAGCAGGCTGCACATTGAATCGAGACTCACCACCCCTCTGGCTTTGCCAAAAGCTGACCCATATATCTTAATGTCCAAATTATCCTCCTCCCTGTCAGTCTATCCTGAGTCCCTGAGGAACTTTTGCATGCAATACCCAAGATGTCCCCCACAAAGCTGAGAATGCCTGCTTTTTTGGTTTTCCACTGAATCTCAGTTCATTTGTTTTTTTCACTCCTCAAACCATCACTGAGCTTCTGCCAGGCTAAGCCTCATGTCCACAGTCAGAGATACAGAGTAAGAAGTGGCTTCTGCCTTCATGAAATGTGACATTTGTCAGAAAGAAAGGCCTGGTCACCACTAATCAAGTTCAAAGGCTGACTCTGATAAACTGTGAAAATTCAGAGAAAGAGGGTAGCAATGTCCCCTGAGCAACCTGAGAAGACTTAATGAGGTCACATCTGACTAGGTAATGAAGGTTGAATAGAATTGTGATAAGCAAATGGGCAAAATAGCCTTCCAAGCAGAGCAATGGTGTGGCCAGAGATCTAGAAATGACAACGCCTGTAGGGTGTCAATTTGCAAGTTCTTCCTTGCAACACCAGGGGAGTGCCTGTCATAGAGTCGCAGTGGGATGGGAGCCCCTGAAGCTGTTCAGACTGTGGTCCTGTCCTTCATCTGTGTTCTTATCAGTCTGTGCAGACAGCCTTACTTGTTACATTAATCCAATTCCAAATAGGAGATCTAAACTAAAGTGGGGTTCAAAGAACATGAGGTGTGGGGGCAACTGAACATGCAGTAGGAGAGGACTTTCAAAAGTGGAGGCAGTGATTGGACTCAATATTGTAAACACATCAATTCTCCCCTGGTAGATTCAACACAATCTCAAAAAAAAAAAAAAAAAAAAAAAAAATTCAACAGTTGTCTTTTCAGAAATGGACATACTGATTCTAAAATTTTATGGAAAATATAAAGAACTTAGAATGGCCAGAACAACTTTGAAAAAGAGCAAAGTTAGAGGACTAATACGACCTGATTTTTAAGACTTAATATAAAGCTATAGTAACCAACACTGTGTGTTGGTGTTGGCAAAAACAGACCAATAGATAATGGACTAAAGACAGCCCAGAAACAGACCCACACATAGATGCATATTTTGGGTTGACTTATGCCCCTTTGCCCAAAGCACATTCACTGGGACCTCTGAACATGAACTCTCTTGGAAAAAGATTTCTGGCTGATGTGATTAAGTTAAGATCCTCACATGAGATCATCCTGGATTTAGAACAGCCCTTAGATACAATGACAGATGTCTTTATGAGAAAGGGAGATGACATGAAGGGACACCTGGAGGCCTTTTAAAAATGGAGACAGAGATTGGAATGATGCCACCACAAGCCAAGAAATGTCTGGAGCCACAGAAGCAAGAGGCAAGAAAGTGTTCACCCCCGAGCCTACAGAGGGACCACCGCCTGGCCAGCACCTTGATTTCAGACATCTGCCCTCTAGACTATGAGGGATTATAATTTTCTGTTGTCTTAAGCCATCAAACTTGTGGTAATTTGTTATGGCAGCCCTAGGAAATGAATACAATGCACATGACTGATTTTTTTTAACCAAGTTATAAAGGTAAGTCAGTGCAAAAAATAGTCTTTTGACAAATAACACTGATACATACACAAATAAATATATTTTTATATTTTATTTATACCTCTCATCACATAAAAAATGGATCAAGGAGCTGGGGTTGTGGCTCAGTGGCAGAGTGATTGCCTAGGATGTGTGAGGCCCTGGGTTCAATTTTCAGCACTGCATATAAATGAATAAAAACAAAAGTCCATCGACTACTGAAAAAATAAAATAAAAATTTTTAAAAATGAATCAAAACCTAAATGTTGGGCTGGGATTGTGGCTCAGCGGTAGAGCGCTTGCCTAGCATGGGTGGGATCGGGTTCGATTCTCAGCAACATATAAAAAATGAATAAGTAAATAAAGGCATTGTGTTGTATCCATCTACAAAAAAAATTCTCTCTCTCTCTCTCTAAAAAAAAAGAAAGAGAAGAAAAAAAACCCTAAATGTAAAAACTAAAGTTATGAAATATCTGGAAGAATTCCTAAGGAAAAAAACTTGGTGCCCATCTGCTAAGCGAAGATTTCTTAGGCATAACAGTAAAGCATGATTCATATAATTTAAAAAAACCCTGAGAGCTGGGAAGGGTGATGTGTTCCAATAATCTCAACGATTCAGAGGTGGAGGTAGGAGGATTGCACGTTTAAGTCCAGACTGAATAACTTAGTTAGACCCTGTCTCAAAATAAAAAAGGGTTGGGGATGTAGCTCAGTGGTAGAGTAGCACTTGTGAAGGCCTCAATCCCCAGGGCTGCCACCAAAATAATAAATACATAAATAAATTAATCAGTTAATTAATTAATTATAAAAATGATTGGGGATATAGCCTAGTGGTAGACCACCACCCCTGGGTAAAATCACCAGTACAAAAAAAATTGTACTTCTTGAAATAAAAATCTTCTGCTACTCATGAGATACAAAAGAATAAAAAGTCACAGATTGCAAGGCATATATTCAAGAAAGTATTGTTGAACCCTGACACAAAGAAAAGACCACCAACTCCAATTTTAAATCAAATTAAGGCAAGCTTGTATTTGTATACACAAAGAGAGCTGATCAGCAGCTGTCTCTCCTAACGCGGGCTAGAGACCAGCACCCCCAGCTCTCCAGGAACGAGATTTTATAGCACAAAAAGTTGCAGAGGGGGTGTCTTGAGAACTTACAGATAACAAGATTTTGACAAGCATAATACAAAGGCAGATAGTAGGTTAATGATCTACATGGCATGATATTTCAAGGTAGGGAGTAAATTCAGATCTCAACATCAGAATTTATGAGGCACCGATGAGGTTTCAGAGAGGGTTGCTATCTGGTCAGGGAGAGCCAGGCATGGGTGAGTTCAAGGCATGAGCAGGAATTCCAAACAAGTTTAAAATTTCAGTAATTTATAGTAAAACAGAAATTAACTTTTCATGACTTTGTGATGAGATGGCTCCCAATCTTAAGATGAAATGAGGCTGGGTTCATCAGTATCTGTTTTTAAAAAATTCTCAAAACTCATCAATAACCCATTTTTTATTATTTATTTTTTTTTTACACAAATGGAGCACAACTTTTTATTTTTCTGGTGGTACATGATGTAGGGTCACACCATTCATGCAATCATACCCATGTATAGGATAGTAATGTCCATCTCATTCCACCACTCCTCCCACACACCCCTTCCCTTCTTCTCCCTCCCCTCTGCTCAATCCAAAGTTCCTCCATTCTTCCCTTGCCTCCCCCTCCCATTATGGATCAACATCCACTTATCAGAGAAACCATTCAGCCTTTATTTTTTTGGGGATTGGCTTACTTCTCTTAGCTTGACATTCTTCAACTCCAGCCATTTACCTGCAAATGCCATGATTTTATTCTCTTTTAATGCTGAGTAATATTCCACTGTATATATTAACCACAGTTTCTTTATTCATTCATCATTGAAGGGCATCTAGGCTGTTTCCACAGTTTAGCTATTATGAATTGAGCTGCTATGAACATTGAGGTGGCTGCATTACTGTAGCATGCTGCTTTTAAGTTCCATTCCAAGTTTTCTAAGGTATCTTCATACTGCTTTCCAAAGTGGTTGTACCATTTGCAATCCCACCAGCAATGAATCAGTGTACCCTTTTCCCCAGCCCTTATTGTTGTTTGATTTTTTGATAATTGACATTCTGACTGGAGTGAGATGAAATCTTAGTTTTGATTTGCATTTCTCTAATTGCTAGTGATTGTTGAACCATGACCCAAAGAAAAGACCACTAATTCCAATTTTAAATCAAATTAAAGCAAGTTTGTATTGTGTACACAAGAGCTGGCCAGAACTGTCTGTACCAAACTTGGGCTAGAGATTAGCACCCCAGCTCTCCAGGAATGAGGTTTTATAGAACAAACAATTGCAAAGGGAAGTGTCTTGAGAATTTACAGGAATTTGATAAGCATAATACAAAGGCAGACAGTAGGTAACAATCTGCATGGCTTAATATTTTAAGGTAGCGAATAAATTTGATCCCAACATCAGAATTTATGAGGCACCGCAGAGGTTTCAGAGAGGGTTGTTATCTGGTCAGAGGGAGCCAGGCATGGGTGAGTTCAAGGCCCGGGCAGGAATTCCAAACAAATTTAGAAATCTCAGTAATTTATAGTAAAACAGATATTAACTTTCCATGAATTTGTGATAAGATGGCTCCCAATCTTAAGTTGGAATTAGGCTGGGTTTGTCAGCGATGTTGAATAATTTTTCATAAATTTGTTGATTGCTTGTATATCTTCTTCTGTGAAGTGTCTGCTCATTCCCTTAGCCCATTTATTAATTGGATCATTTGGGTGTTTTTGTGTGTGTGTTAAGTTTTTTGTGTTCTTTATATATCCTGGAGATTAGTGCTCTATCTAATGTGTGTGTGATAAAAACTTGCTCCCATTCTGTAGGTTCTCTCTTCACTTTATTGTTTCTTTGCTGAGAAGAAGCTTTTTAATTTGAATCCATACCATTTATTGATTCTTGATTTTACTTCTTTTGCTTTAGGAGTCTTGTTAAGGAAGTCAGGTCCTAAGCCGACATGATGAAGAATTAGACTTGATTTTTTTTTTCTGTTAGGTCTAAAGTCTCTGGCCTAATTCCTAAGTCCTAATTCCTAATATGCCCATGAAAAGATTCTCAAAATCATTAGTTGGTAGGGAAATTTAAGTCCAAAACCACAGTAAGATCCTATTAACACAAATCAGAGAATCTACATTAAAGACTAGCAGTGACAAAAGCTAACAAGGATACAGAACAACTGGAAATCTCCGACACTGCTGATGGGAACTGCAAAATGGTACAATGACGTTGGAAAGAAGTGGACTAGTTTCTTAAAAATGCATGTACATGAGGGGTAGAAAATGTATAGTTTTCTCTCCTCAATCTTCCTAAATTCTTAACCAGGATAGGTTCCTGGCTTGTAAAAGATAGATTAACTGGAGAAAAACAAGTCAGTTTTTGTGTATACAGTACCTATCACATGAGATAGAAGTCAGTCTCTCAAGAAAGTAATTCTCTCAACAGTGTTTTGGGAGCTTTGCTTAAACTGTGTTGTAAAAAAAACCAAACAAACAAAAAAACATACACTTTAGAGGAATGAGAAGACAAAGGAGAGACCAGTCCCAGGGTTTCTAAAAGTGGGAAAACTGTAATGAAGAAACTAAGTTAAAATCTGCTCATAACTTTCTTTGGTCTCTGGGGTCCACTGGTGTGTACTTGGGCTGGGTAAGCGGCTCTCTCTAATAAGGGAGGATTTATGTCCCGCCTTTAGGTAGACTTCTGAGAGCAGAAAGTCCCTCTATTTTCTAACCTTTTTCAGTTAAACAATCCTTAATAATTAGAGACCCAAACCAAAATATTTTGGTTTCCTTCACATTTATCATATGGTCCAGCTATTCCACTCCTAAGTACTTACCCAAGAGAAATGAAAGCACATGTTTATACAAAGACTCCAATACAAAAGTTCAAAGCACCTCCCGCTGTAATGGCCCCGAAACTTAAGATAACCCAAATGTCCATCAGTAGTTGTTTGGACAAATCATGGTATATTAATACAATGGAATACTACTCAGTTATAAATTGAATTATCTATTGATACAAGATTTATACAATAATGGATAAATCTCAGAAGACTCAAGCTGTGTGAAAAATATGATCCCCAAAGCGTACATTTTACCATACATAAAAAAAATTATAAAATGAAATTTATCCATAGTGGCAAAAAAAAAAAAGGCAGATCAGTAGTTACTTGAGAGTTGGAGGTGGGGGTTCAAGGGTTGATGGGTACAGAGGAGGAGGAAAAAATTAGAAAGAGGGGCCTGGAGACTTTTGGGTCAGATGTATATGCACACTATTTTGTAGGGACAGTTTCACAAGTGTGCACAGACATGAAAACTACATACATGCAGTTTATTAAATGTCAATTATACTTCAGTAAAGCTATAAAACAAACAAACAAACAAAGATAAAAGAAAAGATAATGTCCCCAGCATCCCCAGCATTGATGCTGCACACTGATGAGGCAGAGGGGCGCTTCTGGTCCTCAGTCCCAGGCACACACCCTGAGGCCTGGATGAACCAACAGCAGGCAGACCCTCCGTGCCCCTCTCAGTGCCCTCCGGATTTGCCAGTCCTTCACCTTTGGGACAGTGCCCTGTGCTTGCCTGAGGGTTAGCTGCAAGGGAAATGAGGCTATTAGATTTCTCAGAGCAAGATCCCAGGAGAGTCAGTGCAAATGTCAGAAACCATTTGATCCAACAGATGTTGTAAAAGCCCTTAGAGTAATCTTCTTTCTTTGCTTCATTTATTTTTTGCTGCCCATCAACAGCCAGATCTTTCCTTAGAACTCAGTTCATTTGCTGTCCCTCCCAGTTACAGTGGGGGCTATTGGGGGGAGGAAAGTTCAGGCCCAGGATCCCTGGCTTCATGAGAGTTGGACCCCAATTTGGGGTCTATACTTCCTAGAATTTCAAGAGTGGGATTCTTTTCTTTTAGTGCATTTTTAACTAAATGTGATTGCACTTTATGGTTTCATCAGACTTTTTTAAAAGCACATTTTCAAAAATTGCACATTATGAATATAAAAATTACACAGTACTTATTACTACTGAGTTGTACACTTAAAATGGTTAAGATAGTAAATTTAACATTATGTGTATTTTACCAAAATCAAAAATACAAAAGATTTTGAGGAATTAATTAACTAAAAAAAAAAATGCTATAAGAGTCTGCTTGCAGAAGATGAGAAGATTTCCAATGCTATTCCTGGAACCCCTTGCTAAAGGCTTTAGAAGCAGATTATTCTTTTTTAAGAAATCTCTCTTGTAACCAACATTGATGAACTCCTCCATCTTGCAGGGTAGACACTAGGGTCATGGAGCAGAACTGCTTCCCAATACGCCACCCCTCCACATGTCATCCTGGTCCCCTTTCTCAGAAAAGTCAATCACTAATACACCTCCTTTGTGCCCTGCTTGACCTGAAACAGTCACAATAATAATAGTGAAAAGAGAACACTTAGATGGCTAAGCACCACTGTGAATTATTATGCAGTGAATTCTCCTATTTTATTAATAAGGAAATTGAGATGAACTCGAGAGTAGGGTATCAGGGCTTTCTATTTTGTTTATTTATTTAGTGGTGCTAAGGGTTGAACCCAGGGCCTCACACATACTAGGCAAGCATTCTTCCACTGAGCCACATCGCCAGCCCTTACAATCTTTTAATTGTGGAAAAATACACATAACATGCAATTTATTATCTTCACAGTTTTTAACTGAACAGTTCAGTAGTGTTGAGGACAGCCATATTGCTGTATATCGAAGCCCTAAACTATTTTCAACTTCCCAAACAGAAACTCTATATCCATTAAACAGCAACTCTCTATTGTCGCTTCTATTCAGCCCTTGAAAATTGCAGTTCTACTCTCTTTTGCTTTAATTTGATGACTGTAGCTAGGTACCTTATACAATTGGATTCATATAATATTTTTCTTTCTGTGACAGGAGCTAACATAATTTTTCAAGTTTCATCCATGTTGGCCTACATATGGGCATTCCCCAGAGTTGCAGTTTTGCAAGACGACAAAGATTTCTACAGATGGATAGTGGCAATCTGCACAACATTGTGAATGTACTTTTCTTTTTGTTCAGATATTCAAAACTTTATATCTAAAAATGGCCTTCATTACAAATTTAAGTCTGGGTAGCTCCTTCCCCCCTCCCCCATACAAAAACTTCATATATATGTACAGCAGAGCAAACTCATTTTTAAAAGAACGTTTTTAAAAAGGTAAAAGAATATCCATAGGCATTGGTCCATCTTCTAAGAGGCAGTGCAATCCTCAGATCACTGGAGTCCCAGGGCTTGTAGGCTTATCTTCACCACCAGAATCTATAGCTTAATTCCTCCACTTTACACCAAGCAATAAAAATTAGACAGTCCAAGGAAAAACTGGTCCAATTTGATGTTCCTGGAAGGATCCCCAAATTTTTCACTTCAGATGTTGTTGAGTCTTTGGTTTTCACTGGCCCTTGGGTTTTTTCCCCAGATGCAGTACTATTATTTTGTACCCACTTTTTGTGCAAAGGTGAATGAAAACTTTCTTGAAATCGTGCATGATATTGGAGTGTAACCTCTGATATTTAAAAACACTGGTTTGTATGTAATAGAACTTTCAAGGAGAATGCCCCATGGGCGTTCATATTTCCTGATGCCACAGGAGGTGAGAGCATAAATGAATTTGAAGAAGTCAGACAGCACTCTGCTTACTGGACAACCAGTTCCTAGACAGAACTCATAGACTGTGGCAGCATCTCTTTCGCAAAAGCTATCCATCTAATTTTGATGAGGAGCCAGAATTCAGAATGGTTCATAGACAAATGATCAAGGTCACAAAAACAGGAGGCGCAGAAAGCAGGAGAAGCCCTCCTCACATGCCAGAGACCTTCATCACTTCAGATGGCAGATCAAGGTGGCACAGAAAACAGGAAATAACACTGTGAATGGACCTAGTGCCACTAAACTGTGCACTTAAAAGTAGTGAAAATGTTAAATTTTATTTTGTGTATTTTACCCTAATTTTAAAACAGTAACAACAACAACAAAGACAAATAAGATGATTTGCCCAAATAGCCAAAAAAAAAGTGAGTAGCAGATTCAAGCCCAAATAGTGGGCCCCTGGGCCAATTGCCTTCAGCACTGTGCTGTGAGGGGGTGGGGGCATTTCCAGGGCTGTGAGTTCTGCATCCATTGATTGGACAAATGGAGGGTAGAAATATTTTTAAAATGTTACCTTGTGGGGTTGGGGATGTGGCTCAAGCGGTAGCGCGCTCGCCTGGCATGCGTGCGGCCCGGATTCGATCCTCAACACCACATACCAACAAAGATGTTGTGTCCTCCGAAAACTAAAAAAAAAAAATAAATAAATATTAAATTTTTTTAAAAAAATGTTACCTTGTTTTGCTGACATGATAGGCCTAGGTGGTTGGGTCTATACCCAACATGTAGAGATTTAGTTTTCCTTTTCATTATTCCCTAACAGTGCAGTAAGACTATTAACATAGCATTTATACTATATTAGGTATTGTGAGTAATCTAGAGATGACTTAAAATATATAGAAGAATAGGTTATCTAAGGACTTGATATTCATATGGCCGGAGATCTGGAATCCATCCCCTGAGGGTAGTGAAGGACGACTGCACAGCCTCTCCAAACAGCAGTTACACAGATGTAGAGCCTGAAGGGCTAAGTCCATCCATGATGTGCCTGCACAGGTATCTGCCTGGCTGTAGAGTCAGGATTAGGGGCCTCAACCCAGCAGGCAGAGACCCCAGACTGGCCTGTGTCTCTTCCTCAGGAAAAGAATGTCCCTGATGGTTCACCCAGTGATTCACCTAGCCCCTGGGGAATTCCTGGAAGGAGTGAGGAAAACCTGCTCAAACCTCTACCAACAAGGCTGAGCAATAGTGTGGGAGGAGGAAGACAAGTCTGGCCCATTGCCATAAAGCAGTCCTAGGAGTTTAATGACATCGAAGCCACCTCCAGTATCACCCAGTTGAAAGTAGCGAAGCCACCTCCAGTATCACCCAGTTGAAAGTATTAGAACAGGATGCACAAGTTCTGAAAATCAGCCCAGTGTTTGCAAATCTCCCTTGGCTTTTCTCACCTGTGTGGGGTGGCTGTCCACAGCAACGACCGGGGCTCAGACCTTTATTACAATTTAGAACAACCTCCTGTTTGTGTAGACAAGTTGCTTAAAGGGACAAGTGTGTGAAAGAAGCAACATGAACACTAAGATTGCACTCTGGCTTGCTGGCACAGAAAGCCCGTAGGTGTCTGGCCTTCTCTTTGGAAAACATTTTGGAACCACTGTTCACATGCACTGATTTAACCTTACTCTCCAAGGCCCTCTTTGCCTCAACACCAACGCCCTTCCTTGTTTAGAAGACACTGAGGAGGTTACATTGTCTCCAGTCATGATGATGATTTGCATATGTAACCTGACTCCTAAGCTTTGGTTCCTGAGGCAAGTTGAGGCCCAGATTTCTGACAACCTTTGTCCCACAGGCCCTCTGGGCCAGAAGGCACAGAGCCAGGTAGCCTCTCTGGCTTCACCAGTGCTCAGAGTGCAGAGCCAGCCAGCCGGCCAGTTGGAGAGAGGGCTCTGGTTACACTGAGGGTTTTTTGACGACTTCCTAACACTCTGACAGTCTGGATAGGTAGGCCTGCTTTCCACAAGCTCCACAGGAGAATACTCATTCTAATAGAGTATTAATGTTTATGGTACTTGTACCAGGGCCCTAGCATTTGGCATGTGTCATTTAATGTAATCTTCACAACGTTAGAAGTTGGTACTAGGAGTTAGGTGCTATTTTTACCCTCTTATTAAGGATAAGAGAACTAAGCCTCATAAGCCAGGAGGACAGTTGTCAAACAAGGGTCTTTCTGTCTCCAGAACCATGCCTGTACCCTCTTCCAGTGTTCTCAGCTTCCAGGAGCACCCCCTCCTTCATCAGAATCCCGCGCAATGGCATGCTGCAGCTGAGTGACAGTTGGGCCCCCGCCCTTGGGTTCCAGAGTCCCCAGTTCAGGATGGAGCCTGAATCTATATTTCTCATAAACTCACTCGAAGGACTGTTGGCAGGGGACCCACCCTCTAAGTAGCACTGCCATACACCATCCTCAGGCCCCAAACCTCCTGCAGGCATCTTGGTCTCTCACACTTTACTGGTGTTGTCACCTCTTGTTTTTTATCCAAGAAATTCAGCCACTAAGGAGTGTCATACATCACTGCCACCTTGGCCAGAGAGCCCCTCAGTCCCATGCAGAAACAGGGCTGCAGAGGAGGCAGAAACTGACACCCACAGCTGTGATCAAGATGCCACAGCTTTCACAGTGGCAAAGCACTTGTCATTCTGTACATAACTTGACCATCCTTGTCCTCACAGGAAGCACGGGCGTCACAAACAGGCTGGGGTCTGTATCAGGGTTAGCTGGGAGATAAGGTCCCAGCTAATGGCTCCCTGGCTCTGGGCACCCTGTTTCTGTTGTTGCGCTCACCGCCAGCATCGTTTTACCCTGATTTCAGCATCGTTGAAATAATGACCTTGCTCCCACGGTAATGATTACACCATGAGGACAGGCTCTTTCAGGTCTCTTTCCGTCCCCACTGTGCCCGGCACCTCGACAACACACAGGATAGGGGCAAGAAAGTTGTGTTGGCTGAACAAAACCAAATGGACAGATGGACATGTGGACAAATAAGAGAAGAAACAAGTGCCAAGAGAGTCCTGGACAGGCCATGGAACAGGGATAGAAATGACTTGTTGAGATGGATCTGGAATAATTTCGCTGGATAGAGACCAGGAAAAGACCCTGTGGTGACATTCACCTCCCTCCTTTCTGAAAGAGACCACCCTTCATTGGGGTGAAAGATGTGGCCTTGTGTATCCCTCCCTCCCAGGAATGTGGGCAGAGGTGTATGGTCCACGAGGGTGGTCCTAACAAAACACCACAAACTGACTTACATAATGGAACTTACTGCCTCACAGTTCTGGAGGCTGGAAGTCTGAGATTAAGGGGTCAGCAAGGTCGGTTCTATCTGAAGGCTGTGACAGAATCTGTCCCAGGCCTCTTCCCTGGCTTCTAGTGGCTTGCTGGTGATCTTTGCCCTTCTTTGATTTTGTAGATACAGCTTGTCAGTCAATCCTGTCTCCATTGTCACATGGCCCTCTCCCTGTGCAGTGCATGTGGCCATCTCTAAACCACCTCCTCTTTTCATAAAGACACATTGGAATTAATAAAGATCTATTTTAATGTCCATTAAAATGACCTCTATCTTAAATAAATATGGCTGCAATGACCCTATTTCTGATTAAGCTCACATGCTGAGATACTAAGGTTAGGGGTTATGAAGTGGCACCCCCTTTCTCCACAGAAAAGCCCTCTTCACCATGACTGATTTTAGGACTGTCAGCAAAAGAGTCTCTGAGAAAGAGTCCAAAGTAGATAAACTTCCTATTTTTGTGTTGCCCTGTTTTACTTGGCCACCGGCAGGGAAGATACTAGCACTCCAGGTGCTGGACACCCCTTTACTAGTTTTTCACAAACATATCCAGTATAGTACTTTGTAGAAATGTGCAAACAGGGCCTCTGGCCTTGAGCTGGGCTTCACAGAGATGTGCATATTTTTTAAGATAAGTTACCAACTGGACTCCATGGTAACAACTGGCAGTGGGAGGAAATAAGGGGAGAATAAGCTCTCCCCTTCTCAGGTGTTGTCCTTGAAGGGTTAACTTGCCCAAAACAGTGAAAGAAAAAACTGCTTTTATGTGAACTTCTGCAGACTGAACTTCTGAGCCCCTCCCCTTACATGCTGGGTATAAAACTCTAAAACTCCCTGAACTCGAGGTTCCGGGGATTAATTGATTACAGCAAAAGCTGTGCCCTCTGAACCTGGCTGCAGCCAAATAAAACTGTTTCCTGCTATCTTCGGTGCCTTGCCTCGTTTGTCCCTACAACAGTTAGGACTCCAATATACCTTTTTGGGGGGAGGGGACACAATTCAGCCCGTGACAGGGGTGGTTGGCAGCAATGCTTGCTGGCACAATTTGCAGCAGCAGATCTTCCTCATTCATTCCTATAGGTCATCTGACAACAGCGCATTTAGGTCGATGAGGAAATCGCACTAGAAGTCTCTGGAAGGGAAGCTGGTGAGAAGAGCTGCTGAGGTGAGAAGGTGGTCAAAGGTGCTGGCTTCCTGAGGCCCTGGAAGAAGTGGAGGGTAATGCCCAGGTGGTGAACTCGCCCACACACTTTCTTCCGCAGCTGCTTCCTGGGGCTGGTGGAGAAGAGCCGAGGGCATGTGGTGGGGGTGAAGCCCCGCAGGCAGGGCTGCAGGTTCTGGGACAGCTCTCCTCTCAGGGGTCCGTCTCAGTGGACCTGCCAGCTTGCATCCCTGGCACCAGCCAAAGTCACCAGAGGACCAGCTGGGGCTTGAATTTCCAACTTCCTTTTCTGGAGCTTCCTATTGTGGGTGCAAGTTACAACACCTGCCACCTCCTCCCTGCCACCTCTTCCTGTGGCACAAGAAGAAACGAAGGTCATCTGGGGGCACAGGCCCACTGGCTCAGGCTGAGAAGGTGCAATTCTGATACTTCCACTTCCCCTTGGGCCTCAGCTGTGTTCTTATGGACCCCCTTCCCCACCCCATCCTTCACTCCAGGGCCCATCACCATCTGAGTGTTTGTCCTGGCACACGCAGAATGGGGAAGGGCAGGGAGACACCTCAAACTTGCTTCTATAATCTCTTTTTTTTTTGGCGGGGGGGGGGTGGGCACCAGGAATTGAACTCAGGGGCACTGAACCACTGAGCCACATCCCAGCCCTATTTTTATTTTTTGTATTTTATTTAGAGACAGGGTCTCACTGAGCTGCTAAGCACTTCGCCTTTGCTGAGGCTGCTTTGAGCTCAGCCTCTGGAGCCTCTGATATTACAGGTGTGCACCACCATGCCCAGCTAATTTTTTTATACAATCATGCTTCAAATGAAAGGAGCTGCCAATAAATACATAGATCACCTACTGGAGAGCAACTTTAGATCCCAGGTACCCTTCCTCCTGTAAGGACTATAAACAGATCGAGATAGATTTGAATTCAACAGAACAGGGGTTTGGCAAATTACTTAAAGACAGAGATCTTTCTTCCCATGAACACTGCTTGCCTGGTCTGTCTCCTGTGACCCTCTGCTCACCTCACACAGTCCCCCTACAGTCTCCTCCCCCTAGCCCACCTTATCCATGCCCCCCTCTGTAGTTCCCACTATCATTCACCTGCGGATGACCCGGGTATCCAGTCTCTCCTTCCCAGATCATCTATCCACTGCTGCAGGGATTCTCTGGCAGAGGGCTGCAGGACCCAACCCTCCTCCCAGACCTGCTCCCCTCCTCCTCATATCAGGTGCCACCATTCCAAGAACCTGGACATCGGCCTCAGTGCCTCCCTCCCATTTATTGGCCACATTCTTATCACCAAGTCCCAATCATTCTACTTTCTAACTGTGCCTTGATGGCAGCCTCACCTCTCTAAACCCATCTCCATGGCCGTGGTTTAGGGGCCTTCCTGTGCCTGGTGGTAACTTCTTATCTGGATACCCTGCCTCCAGCCATAAGATCTCTTTTGGTCTTTGTGGCTCTATATCTGACTGTGCTGACACCCTCTTGCTAAGAAGGCTTCATTGCCTCCCTGTCCCCTCCCCCCAGGATGCAGCACCCCTCCTCAGCCAAGATCCAAAGACCTAGAAGCCTGGATCAGCCTCCAGGAGCTTCTTGGCTGGCACCCAGGGCTCCTCCAGTTCCCCCTGTTGTAACACTGTCCCTGAGACAGGAATTCAGGGATACAGAGAGAACACTGAGTCTCAAAAGAGAATTACTCATAATTGTCGAGAATTACCTATAATCTGCTGCATGTAGAACAACTCTTGAGCAACCCAGGCCATGTCCTTGCCATGGCTTGGCATTGGCTGATGAAAAAACTAGCAAAACTTCCAAAATAACCAAGAGGCATCTGGGAGAACCACTCCTTTAGGGAGCATGCACATTAGAGGCTTTGGTGACTAAGAAATGACCCTAACCTCATTATACTAATAAGATGCACTCCTCCCACCCAGCCACTCCCTGGGAGATTGAAGATGCTAAAGAGGTACCGTGATGCTAATGAGATACGTGATGCATAGAGCGAGCTGGGTCCTGCGCAATCACAGGGAAATTGCATAACCCCACCCTGACTCCTCCTCTAGTCCGCCCCCTAGGTACTGTCCCTCTATAAATGTGAAAATAACAGACTATGAGGAGGCAATTCCCCGCCACCTCCCTGCGCACCCCCCTCCCCCAGTGTGTACTTTCTCTCTATAATAAAACTATTGCTCTTTTGCTGAAAAACCTGGAAGTTCTGGAAGTTTCTTCCCCTCCCAGAGACCTCCGCATTCCCCTGCACGGTGACATCCCCGCTGTCTTTTAAGTGTGCATGGTTTTTGTCCCATTCCTTGAACAAGGCTCCCTAAACCCTTGGAATTTCCTGAGGTGTAGGGATGTCTGTTATTCATAAGAATCCCTTTTGATCCTGTTTATGCTAATGAGGTGGGTTAGGTGGAGGAGGAGGAGGAGGAACTAGTAGCCTCAGGCCAGGACTAGTCACCACAAAGACCAGAGATTAAGGGGTCTGAACTCCCAGCCTCTCCAGCCAATTTCTGGGAAGGGAAGATTCAGACCTATAAAATGGTAGTGAGCATTAGATTTGACCAGCTTCTAGCTGGCATTTGTCTGCCTGAGACCTTCTGCTCACTTCACTTTGGCTGATGTCTGGGCTGGTGAACACGTAGCAAGAACTTAGATTCTTCATTTGGGCCTGCAAATGCCCAATGGGTAACTAAAAGCAAGATAAAATACTTGGCATCTCTGCCTCCATTTTTAAAAAATATTTATTTATTTTTTAGTTGTAGGTGGTGAACACAATATCTTTATTTCATTTTTATGTGGTTCTGAGGATTGAACGCAGTGCCTCACGTGAGCTAGGAGAGCACTCTATCACTGAGCCAGAAGCCCAGCCCCTCTGCCTCCATTTTTTAAAATGTATTTACTTTGTTTATTTTTATGTGGTGTTGAGGATGGAACCCAGTGCCTCACATGTTCGAGACAAGTGCTCTATTGCTGAGCTACAACCCCAGCCCCTGCCTCCATTTTGTGCCTGTCTCTCTTGCTCTGAGTCACCTTGGACTTCAGAAAACTCGTGTGATGAATGGAAACCACTTCCTGCCCCCACCCCAAACAGCAGCATCCTAATTGCTGACAAGTCCCCTCCTGACCAATCCTGAGTGAATGACAGGCCAGACGGTGCAAATCCCCAACTCCTGCACTCATCCCCCTTTCTAAAAGACCTCAGAGTCATTGTCAGCCCTTCAAAAACAGGGCTAAGGATGTGGGTCCCCTTATTTTTCTGGTGTGCCTATACCGATTAAAGTTCCTTTCTTGTTTTTCACCATTACTTTTTCCATTTGGTTTTGGGGTGCATGGTCAGACCTGATTTGTTGGAACCCCTAGATTCAGAACTCTGGCCTGAGACTTGAGTAACAAACAGAAAGAAGTGCTGGGAGGGTGGTGTGCCCAAAAAGGACATGGAAGCTCCACTCCCCACCACCCAGCCCCTCCCGGACTCACCTGCGTCTCTCCCATCTGGTTCTTTCTTGTTTGCATCCTCTATAATAAACCAGCCAAACATGGACAGTTTTTCCTTGAGATCAGTGAGCCTGTCTAGCATGGACTTCAAGGAGGGAATTTGGGAAGAAGTGTAACTGGTTGATCAGAAGTCTGGGCTTCTGACTGGCATCTAAAATCGGGACAGTCTTGTGGATCTGAGTTCTTAACCTATGGAATCTGATGCCACATGGTAGGCTGAAATGAAATACATTATAGGATACCCAGCTGGTATCAGAGAATTGGTATAGGAAAAAACCAGTAACCCTAGTGTCAGAGATTATATGTAGCCGGGTTTGGTGGCACATGACTGTAATCCCAGTGGCTCAGGAGGCTGAGGCAAGAGGAAAGCAAGTTCAAAGCCAACCTCAGTGACTTAGTGAGGCCCTAAGCAACTCAGTGAGACCCTGTTGCTGAATAAAATACAAAAAAAAAAAAAAAAAAAAAAAAAGGGCTGGGGATGTGGCTCAGTGGTTAAGTGAGTTCAGTCTGTGGGGGAAAAAAAAAAGAATTACTAAATTGACACAAAAATTAGTGAATTCCTTAAGAGACATAATTTTGAAACTGATGGGGTTTTGCACCCCTAGTTTCAATCCCAGATTGTGTTTTTTTTTTTTTTTAATAAATGCAAAGAAACTTTCTCACCTACTCTAAACTTTGTTTCCTGGCAAACTCCTACTTGGCTTTCAAAACCCAGCTGAAGGGGAGCCTTCTCTAATTCCCAATGTGGGAGGCAGGTGTTTGCTTTTGCACATTCACTGAGCACAGAGACTGACTCTGTCAGAGTGCTTAAGATATTTTTATCGTGATGATTGATTTTGCTTTCCTCAGCTCAAACTGAGTCTTAGAGAGCAGAGCTATGCCTTGGGCATCGTGGGATCCCCAGCAGCCAAGACACAGCCTGGTACCTCAAAAACAGATAGTTTTGGTTTATCAGTGCATGGGATTCTATCATTTTGGCCTAAAGTGAGGCATGGGCATGGGATCACCTCATTGCTGACATGGGCATGGTGCACTGGTACTGGCATATGCTCTGAGAACAGCCAGAACAGCCAGAATCTTCACAATTCACTAACTGCATGACCCTGAACAAATGTCTTAACCTCTCTGAGCTTCAGCTCCCTAATATGTAAAATGAGAATAAATGATGATGTGGGGTGGGAAAGGAGTGGGATTTGGAATATAGGTTGATGGTTCTCCAGCAGTTTTATCTGTGCTGATTATGCACCAGAATCTTAAAAATAAATAAATAAGTAAACACAATCAATGATGACAATGTCAGAAACCCCAATGTGCCCAGTGTTCCAGAAGAGCTCAACTCACTCTCAAGATAATCAGTTATATGATAAAGAAGTGTCAAATATTTTGTTGGTGTCAAAAATATTGATTTAAAAGTCAATCTAAATTTTGTTCTATATTGAGATGTTAGTTCTCAATGGACAAATACTTCATGTTTTATGAGCCAAATGGTGATACAATTGGCCCATGCTAGGGTTCGAATGTCCCCTCAAAAACTCATGTTGGAATTTAATTGCCATGGTGATGGAATTAAGAGGCAGGACCTTTAAGAGGTGATGAGAGCCCTTTTCTTGGGAGTAGGCGCCTGGCAGAGGAGAAGTCTGGCCCTACCCCATCTGTCACACTAGCTTGCCCTTCTGACTCCTGTCAAGGAATGACAGGCCCTCACCAGGTGTGGTCTCTTGATTTTGAACTCTCCAGTCCCCAGCACTGTGAGCCAGGTAGACTTCTATTATTTCCTATTTACAGAGTCTGTGATATTCTGTTAGAGCCACGGAAAAGTACTGAGATAGCCCATTTTTAGTTCAACAGGGAATAGCTCCCAGCTATTTGGTACATTTGATAGTTTAAACTGACATTAATACTTTCTTCCAACACTGAAATAAAACCAAATGGGATAAATTCTACTTCCTCATGAGCTCATGGAAGGATAGAAAGAGATAAATGTGCAGGGCCCTGGTGTGTGACAGTCCTCATTCCCCAGTATCAGGACCATTGCTGGGATGGGGGCAGCCTGCATCTGCAACAGGGAAGAAGACACAATGAATCTTCTCCACCAGATCCCTCAGAACTTGTATCCTAAGAGGATGCTCCCATGGATGTGTCCCGTGAGTGTTCCCTGCTGGTGCATTGGTGCACAGGGAGCTTGTCCACATATAACCTCTCACATAGTCATGGCTGTGAAAAGCTGGGCTACATCCCAGAAACCAAATGGACTGACTCACATCACATAAAGAGGAAAATTGAGGCCTGGACGGAGGAAGGGATGACCCGAGGCCACACATTTCACAACCTTTTGGGCAAACCTAGACTAGAAGGCAGGATTCCTGGTTTCCCATCCGTGGAAACCCCTTAGAGTCTCCTTCACGTATTGCCCAGGCCAGTTCCTTCAGTCTACAGCTGGCCTCAGGGGAAGTGGTGTGTGGGGGTTACTGCCGGCCCCTTGATGTTCACTTGTAGAGTCCCTGAAGGCGGTGAGGAATGCTCTGTCTGCAAAGACTTCTGGGAGGAGCTTTTGTGGCACATCCAGAGAAAAAAGTCTCACAATTAGGGACTGCACCTGGGTCCTTCTCAAAGTCAAGTCATAGCAGGTGGGTACAAGAGAAGAGAGATAAGGGCTCAGAAGAAACTGCTCTCAGTTTGGGCAAACAGGTCCCGAGGCCCCTTCAGGAACATCTCTGCCCATGAAACACAGCAGTTTGCTAATTCTGTCGCAGTAACGGGGTCAGCATTTCTATATCCAGACACTGCAGTCTCTAGGCCTCCCAAGGGTTTTGGATTCTCTAGAGTGCAGTATCTCATAATCCACACTCCCTCAACCATACCCCCCCCCCCCAAGAGTGTGCCAGTCAGAAGAGGCAAGGGGTAGGCTGTTCCATTTCCCTCAGTGATAGTAGGACAAGGGCGCCCTCATCCAGTGACAGGCAGGATGGCAGAGAGGGCAGGGCTGATCAGGAGCACAGATCATCTACTGACGCTCTTTTTTTTAGATATCCCCCAAATGACAGAAGCCCAGCCCCTCACCAGAGAATCTGGAAGAGAAGCTCCCAAGCTTGGCCCAGGCATTAAAAATAAAACCATAAAATAAAAAATGAACTCCATGGGACTTCTGATCAATACCCAAGTTGAGAACTGCAAGATCAAGGTGCTAACATTTGCGGATCATTTGTTGTTGTTTGTATTACAAATGAGAGCAGATTGGAGGCCGTCCCTCTAACACTCCCTTTCCCTTGTATTCCCAGAGAGAAAAGGCTGGTGTGGTGGCTCTGCCAGGAACCCTCTAGAGTCTTCCCTGAGATCACTGCTGACACCTGCTCACAGTTGGGATGGCTTCAAATGGCTAGTGCTTGACTGGTCTCCCAAAATCTTTGGACCAAGTTGAATCGTGGGAGTCCCTTGGAAGAAGTGACTTGAAAGCAGATGGTGTCCATGTGGAGCTTCTCAGCAGGAAATCACCCCTCTAGGGCAGAGGAATCCCTCTGGGACTGTGTGAAGAGCAGGTTCTGACTCAGGAGGGCTGGGCAGGGTACCAAACTGCATTTCTGACAGGCACCCAGGGATGCTGGTGCTGCTGCAGAAGTTGAGGATGATTCACTCCCAAATAGGGCAAATTGGTATCCTGACTATTCAAGGTAAAGTTGCTTGAGCAACTATGATTGCAGAAAGGACCGCTTGACCTATCCTTTTCCACATATTGCAAGCTGTAAAAATCCCTGCATCCCTGTACCAACACGAGGAGATAACCCTATTTCTAGGGACTAAGAATTGATGCTTCAATGGATCTGTAAAAATAAACCTACTTAAATAACCCTTGTCTTCCACTAGCTTGACAGCCTCCGGATATTTCCTGGTGACCACTCCGGAATTTATTCTCCCTAGCTCAGACTCTTCTGCCTTGTTACTTCTTCACAAAAGTAATCATTGTCTAAAATATAAAAGCTTTCTGCTTTGGCCATTTCTTCAGACTTTCTTTCAAGTAAAGACTTTCTTGTCAGGATCCCCAGGTACATGAATTTCTTTCTATTAATCTGGCTTGTGTTGCTTTCTTTCCTAAATCCAATCAGAGATTCTGCTTAAGAACTGTATTTGTCTGTTTTCTGTTGCTAAAAACACCATACACAGACTGGGTGAATTTAAAAACAGAGAGGCTTATTTTTCTTATTTTGATTATAGTTCTGGTCCAAGGTTGAGGAACCATGGCTGGAGATGATCTTCTTGCTGCAGGGTCCCAACGTAGTGCAGAGCATCACATGAGAAGGAATAGGGAGAGAGAGTGTATGTGTGTATGCATGTGTGTGTGTGTGTGCACGCGCACGCACATGTGTTCTGGTCTCCCTCCCTCTATATTATAAAATCACCACATAGAATCATGAAACTTTGTCCTGATGATCTTATCAAATCCCAATCCTTCCAAAGGTCCTACCTCTAAACACCATAGATTGTTTTTGCCCTCTCATACCTCACAATGGTGATTAGACTTCAACATCACCATAGCAAGGACAGAGATGGGTAGAGGTGAAGGTTAGCCTTCCCCACCCTGCCCTCCAAGGACCACACGTGAGGACCCATGCCACATACAATCAACGTTGACCTAGCTGTGACTGGACTGGGGTGCTTCCCATGAGGGAGTTCTATAACTAACATGATCAGCTGTCCTGATCAGCCTGAGGCCCAGGGGTTTCAGACAATCCTAGGCCAACCAGGATGCTTGGTCACTGATACACAGCCAGTAGAATTGATGGAGGTGAACTTTTGACATAGACATCTGGGAAAGTCTCACAAAAGAACAGATAAGGTGTTGTAAGTTTTCCTAGTGTGGGAAACATACTTTCAAAGTACCAAGGGAAGGTAGATTCAACTCACAGATCATCATGAAGTGGGCCCTAGATTGCAGAGCTCTGAGCAGGCTAGGGGCAAGGAAATGAAGCAGAGAATGATCCAGGCTTCAATGATGGGAAGGAATCCTATTCCTGCTAAGCCAGCTTGGTGAGCCTTGATTTCACGTGAAGCCCTTCCATCTGCGTGTCAGAACCTACAGGACCATTAACATCATATTCAAGTGCATGCTGGTATATTTATATTAAAAACTCTTATTTATTTGTGTGTTTTTTTGTGGTGCTTTGGAATTGAACCCAAGGCCTCACCCAATAGGCAAGTGCTTCCCCATTGAGCCACCTCCCCAACCCTTTTAGGTCATTTTCTCTCCCTTTATGTCCATGGCAATCGACCTGAGCTGCATGTAGGTTGCTCTGGTCTCCCTGCCCAGGTGGCTTCTAGAGAATGCCACACAATGTGGTAATCTAATGGCCTCACCTGGTAACCACAACTCTGGTCTGCACCCTGCCACATGCTGAGTGATTTGAGTAGCAAGGGAGTCAATGTCTCCTGGCCATGCTTGGCCTCTTCCCCTTACAGGAATAATTGAAGGATAGGGACTTTGACAGTCCCTGGAGACACACAGGACCTTGCCAAAATTTTGAGTCTGGGAAAACTTTCCATTTGCTCCATGAAGATACTTTACTATGAAGACTGCCACAATATTTTTTGGAGTACAACCATACTCTGGCCTACTCTGGTTGAGTCCTAGAACTTAGAGTATGTGGATTTCCTGAGTTTGTAGAATCCTGAGATGTGGTAATAAACTGTACCCTCTGGAATGGGGTACAAGGAGACTTCTTAATTATAAAACATATCAAAATAAGCACAGCTTTATTTCCTTAGAAATGATGAAGACTTGAGCTTTTGAGGATATAGCTAAATTAATAGAGTGCTTGCCTCTCATGAACAAGGCCCTGGGTTCGATCCCCAGCACCACACACACACACACCAAAATAAAAAAAAATAAAAAAAATAAAAAAGACTTGAGCTTTGGAGTCAAGGGTGTAAGCCCAGCTGACATTTTCTAGTGGTCAGATCTTGGCAAATTACCCTCCAGAGCTTTGGTTTTCTCATCTGTAACACAAAGATAGGCATAGCACCTTCTGAGCAGGGTTGCTGTGCCTTGGTTAACAATGACCACATTGGCATTACGGTTACATTTCACAGACTGCAGGAAGATGATCACCTAGCAGGAGCCCCACAGGGCCCACTTTAAGGAACCAGTTGTTATGAGCATGTGGCTAGCAATTGCAAGCTCCAAGATGCTGCCTAACTACTTCTTGAAAATAAGTATTAGGTATCTATATTTGGTAAAGAACAAAATTCTCACATCACAGAGCTAAGCCGTAAGTCCACTCTTCTCCCTCCTCCTTTTCTTTTTTGTTTTTTAGTAAATTATTTATTTTTGGTGCTGAGAATTGAACCTAGGGCCTCCTGCATGCTAAACATGGGCTCTACCACTGAACATCTCTAGTCTCAAATAATGTTTTTCCTTTTGAAGAATTTTAAATTTACAGAGAAGTTGTAAAGAGAATACAAAGAGCTTCCATTCTTTTTTTCAGAGAGTTCTGCTCTGGCTTCCTGCCGGGGCAGGGCTTGTTGCTGTCCGGTTTGTTTGGTTTTCGTCTGGCTTCCCCTTTTTTGGTGGTGAGCATTCAACCTCCAAACCAAACTATGGGGAGGCTGCAGCTTTTCTGTTAAAACGACCCATGTCCCCACCTGTACCCTTTCCTTGTGTGTGCGCAAACACGTGTGCACACACAGCCACTCAGTGTGAGAAGCACACGCACAGAGCCAGGCTCAGGGCTTGTCCTCCTACAGATCCTCTGGGTGGTCTGGATTTGGGGGTGAGGACTGGGTTGGGGGGGGCTTTCCCAAGGGATGATTGAACCAGACCTCCAAGAATATGGAGGGTGGGTGGGCACATTGGTGCTTTCTCTGTTTCAGGCCATAAGTAGTCATAGGGGCCTGAGACTGGAGGCTTAACCTCTATGGGCCTTGATTATCTTTCCTGGAAAATGGGAATAAACTTCAGTTATGGGATGTGGTGAAGAGTGAAGAAGAGAGACTAGCATGGGCTTGGCCTGGATGAGTGGGTGCTTCCCTCATCTGAGCTCTGTGGGCCACATCAACCATGCCAGATGTGCCTGTGACCTCAGCTCACTCCTTCTGCAGCTCTGGGGCTGCCCAGGTGGAGGACAGTCCCAGGCAACTCCACGGTGCCACAGTCCAGCAGGAGCCTGAATTGCTGGCTATATGCTTGAGAATCATCAAGATCTCCTCAAATTAGACCTTCCCAATTCCTCCAGGAAACAAAACAAAACAAAAAGGGTACAAAGAATCTCTTATAATTTAAAACATGTTTTGAGAGTACTTTGGAACACCAGTATTTTAATTAATTAATTAGTTAATTAATTAGTTTGGAACCAAGGGTGCTTGCTTAATCGCTGAGTCACATCCCCAACCTTTTTAATATATTTTTCCATTTTATTTATTTAATTATTCTAATTTGGTATATAATACAGCAGAATGCATTTTAATTCATATTACACATACAGAGCACAATTTTTCATGCCTCTGGCTGTACACAAAGTAGAGTCACACCATTCGTGTCTTCATACATGTTCACAGGGTAATAATGTCCATCTCATTCCACTGTCTTTCCTACCCTCATGTCCACTCCCTTCCCCTCTCTCCCCTTTGCCCTATCTAAAGTTGCCCTATCCTCCATTCCTCCCATGCTCCCCATCATCCCCATTATGGATCAGCATCCTCATATCAGAGGAAACATTTGGCATTTGGTTTTTTGGGATTGGCTTACTTCACTTAGCATGATATTCTCCAACTCATCCATTTACCTGCAAATGCCATGATTTTATTCTCTTTTAATGCTGAGTAGTATTCCATTATGTATATATACCACATTTTCTTTATCCATTCATCTATTGCAGGGCATCTAGGTTGGTTCCACAATTTAGCTCTTGTGAATTGAGCTGCTATTAACATTGATGTGGCTGCATTACTATAGTAACAGTTTTTAAGTCCTTTGGGTATAAACCAAGGAGTGGGATAGCTGGGTCAGATGGTGGTTCCATTCCAAGTTTTCCAAGGCCCCTTTTATTTTTTATTTTGAGATATGGTCTACTAGGTTGCTTACAGCCTTGCTAAGTTGCTGAGGCTGGTTTCAAAACTGAGATCTTCCTGCCTCAGCCTCAGGAGCTGCTGGGATTACAGGCAAGTGCTACCATATGCAGCTGGAAAACTGGTATTTAAAGTATTCAACAGCAAATACTCAAGATGATGAGTGCTTTGTGTCACACAAGGTCCCCTTCCCAGAATTACTCTGCATGGTTAATTTTGATTTCATTGTACTATGGGCTTAATGTATTACGTATTCGGGAGAAAGATATGCATGTCCTTTCTTATAATGTCCCCAAAATGAAGAACTTATAGAATAGACAGGAATATAAAGTGCTGTACAGGCCTTGTGGCAGATCTATCCCAAGAAGGTACCAGATATTGCCAGATATTTCTTGAAAAATAAGAGGAAGAGGGAGCTTTTTAATAGGGTGCTTCAGACCTGACTGAGGTCAGTTCTGAAACCTGAGGCTTGTGAAGGAAGGAATTAGGTCTGAAGGGTGAGGGAGCTGGGCCTCTCTTCTCCCCAGCTGCAGCTCAGCCACCTCTCTGTCACAGATGAATAGCTGAGAATAATATAGAAGAGAGAGAGAGGAGGAGGCAGAGGGCAGAGGCGGAGACAGAGGTGGCAAGGGCAGCAGAGGAGGGGTGGTGGCCTCTCAGAAGCAGTTTGCACCTGCTCAGTGGGAAGTAGATCTGACATCACCCAGGAACACCTCACTCTCCCTGTCAGGTTACCTAAAGAAACAAATATACATTTGAATGCTCCTGAATGCAGGTTGAGAATCCATCCACCCAGGTGCTTGGGGACAGGCAGAGCAGAAGCCAGGTGAAGCCAGGCAGCCAGTGGGGGCAGTCTTTGCCCTAAGAAATGCTGACCCTGGAGGTTGTGTAAGGTCCCCCTGGTGGAACCTCAGCAGGTAGCGGAAAGTCAGCACATTGGGCTTTCCTCTAGGACTCCACCTGGTAAGAGAATTATCCTAAAAACCATAATAGCTGTCCTGTCTAGAGCCTCTAAGCAGATCAAACACTGCACACTGAATTTCCTTCAACCCTCCAGGGCCTGGGCAGTAGGTGTTAACCCCAGTACACAGGGAGGTACTATGGGCTCAGGGGTAACTGCTCCTGGTCTCAGCTGCCTTGTGCATGCAGGGCTGAGCATCAGGCTCAGGTCTGTGTGACGCAGGAGCAGGAGCTCAGAACTCCTGCCCCTCTCATGAGTCTTCACTCTCTACACTGTTGCAGGGAGCCAGCTCCCTGGGGCCCAGCAAGGATGATGACCTCTGATCAGAGGGCACTTGCCAGGTGTCATGGCAAAGCTGCTAAAATGGACCCTAAGGTAAAACTGATTTTTTTTAACCCCCTCTATCCTAAAACAAACTAGACAAGTCACATGAACCTGCTTCTAAGATCTTGGACCCCCAGCTGGTGTTTAATTTGTATCTGTCACTCACATCCTGTGTCAATTATTTTAGGTCTTTGGGGCCTTCAGATCCTTACTGGGAGGTTTCTGTGTGGGCTGTTGTGGGGGGGAAGGAGTTGATCTGGCCCAGCACCTGGCCTGAGAGCAGTAATCAAGCCTTCTGAGAACTGGAGGGAACAGGCTCTAGCTTCAGGCTTTCTCATCTGCCTTTGCCCAGGGATGTCCTCCCAGCCAACAGCAGCACAGAGATTGTGGTCCCTGCCAGGCCACATCAAAGGGCCATCAAGAGGCAACACCAAAAGCAGGCTAGGAGCTCTTCCTGCTGGGCTGACTCTCTGCTCCACTGTGTTGCTGATGGGAGGCCGCTGGGGGCTCCCCGCCCCGCTCATGCTGGTGCCAAAGACTCTCAGTTCTGTCCCCCTGACGTCAAAACAAAAACTCCGGCTCTCACATCCTTTGGAACCCTCCTTCCACAAAGCAAATGCCCGTCACACCTCCCATGACGCCCCCTTGGCCACCCACTGCTCTTCCTGAGACCTAGGCTGGGCTGCAATTGGATCAGCCATGGTCACAGCCTTGCTCATGGCCCAGCCAACTGGAGCCCTTGCTGACAGCTGACGTGGGGGAGGTGCACGCAGCCCTGAGAGGTGACACAGCACAAGTGTGTAATGTGAAGTCAGCCACGGCTGATGCCAGCAAAGTGGTGCCAATGAGGGCAGGAGGTCTCTGGGGCAGGATACTCATTCTTGGGGGACACAGGAACAAGGGACAAACAGGCAGAAAGGCGGGGCCCATGGCCGCCCTGGAAGGCTGCCTAGGGTTGTCCACACACACACTCCATCAACCCTCCCTCACCATCTGGTCCTGCTGCAGGCTGGCTTCTGTCTTGCTCAGATTGTAGATGCTCTTAGGGATGTCACTAGACTCTCCAAATGACAAATGCAGTGTTCACATGTCTTCTGGTGCCTTATTTGCTACAGTGTCGGGCACTAGGGACCACCTCTCCGTCCTTGAAGTCATCTCCTCTGTTGGAACCTGGGCTATGAATTATTTCCGTGTTCTTTCCTAGCCCTCTGGTCACTTTCCTTGGTCTCCTTGGCCGACTTTCTTCCTCCTCCTATACAGAATAACCTCTGGGCTCTTCCCATCTTCCTACTTACTCTGCCATTTGTTGGGTACATTCATCTCCAAACCTGGCTCTTGTCACCACCTGCTTTCTGTGTCACCCAGCTTTCTGTGTCCAGCCTGGACTGATCTGTTGAGATCTTGTATCCAGCTGCCACTGGTTAGCTCCCATCAGGCCTTGGGCTCAACATGAACTGAGCACCACACACTTGCTCCAGCTTCTGCACCGGTAGCACCGTGCAACCCATCACACAAGCCAGGATTTATCTTCCCCAGAAACTACCCCCCAAGCATCTCGGGATGCCTCCCTCCTCCGTCCCCCTGCATTGCCTTAGTTCAGTCAGTACCACTCCCTCTGAGCCTGGATTTCTGGGCCTGAGGGCTCACTGCTCTTAACAATTTCACAGTGTTGCCCCAATGGAAAAATTTGGGGTATTATTTAAAAGTCATAAATACATTAAAGCTGTTTCTTAGGTTTTTCATGTTACTATAACAAAATGCCTCAGACTGGGAATTTATAAATAACAGAAATTTATTGCACACAATTATGAAGTCTGGAAAGTCCATGATGAAGGTGCCAGCAGATTCTGGCGAGGGCCTTTGACTCATAGATGACACCTTCTATGTGTCCTTACCTGGCAGAAGGGGTGAACAAGCCCCCTCAGGCTTCTTTCATAAGAACTTCAATCCCATTCCAAATCACCTCCCAAAGGCCCACCTTTTAATGACATTACCTTGGGGATTTGGTTTCAACGTAAAAAATTTGGGACACAAACATTCAGGCCATTATCTGTAAGTCATTTTTAACGTTCTTCTAATCAATTTATATGATTAATATTCTTAGATACAACAAATATCCTGAATTTGCATATAACATGAAAAACCATGTACGTTTTGTGAATGGCTCTTTGAAAGTTTATTCTTGTGTCGAACAGAAATCTGCTTTTCCTTAATTTGTACCCTCAGGTACAAGTTTAAAATCATCCCTCTTTAAAATGTGGTAGATAAAAAAAAAATGTGGTGGAGCTCTAAACTAAACACTGTCTGGTTTCAAAGATAAATTTCTTCTCATCATACTTTTCCATCAGTTGCCTATCATTAAGTCCCAAACTCACTTGGCCTGCATCTTGTCCTTGTTATATCTAGTGGAACATCGTTATTAGGACCTGCCTCCGTTGTATCTTTCTTTCTTCTAGAATATGATCTTTTTATTAAGCATTTACTATACTATGCACCTTAAAAAAATCTTTTAACTTTTGATTATTACGAAAATGTAATTTTTTTCTTTCTTGAAATCTTTATTAACCACCTCAAAGAATTTCCGTAATTATTGACTTCAGATTGCTCCAAGGAACTGTGGAGATAAAACTTATATACAAAATATCTAATTTTAGATCTTCAAATATGTAAATCTTGGGGGTTTCCTGTAAGGATAGGCCTCTCTACAGGTGGCCCAGCGCCCATAGACTGCCTCCTGGTTTATTTCACAGTGATGTACTGCCCTCTAGTGGACCTTTCTTGTCACATAAAAAGGAAGGCTGAGAGCAAGGAGATGTCTTCATTTAATGTACACATGCTCATTGAGTGCACTTTAAAGAATTTCCCCAATAGTTGCTGGGAATACCGCAGTGAAAAAAACAAAATACAATAAAATAAAATGCATTATTTGTTTAAGGCAAAGGAGACAGCTGAAAAATTGGGGGCAACTATCATAAACCCCAGATTTGTCCGAACCTATTAAGTTAGAAATGTCCATAAGTGTGAGGGTTCTTGTGGGTAGAGTACAAATCTCTTATTTGAGATCTCACCAATTTAAATGAAAACTGACAGAAGCAACACATTTGGCAAAAGATAAAAATAAAAAGAGTAAAGTATGAGGACAATGAATTCATTAACGGCTGACTTGGGGAGAGTGGTTATGGGGGAGTTCTAAGGTTGGTCCCACCCACGTGGAGCTCTTCATCCCTTAGTTCTCTGTTGAAGTGCAATCAGCTCTTTTTTTTTTTCTCAATCCACCACACAATTAATAATGGTTGAATTTTTCCACACATTTTTTTTTTGGTACCAGGATTGAACCTAGGATGTTTAATCATTGAGCTTCATCCCTAATCCTTTTTATGCTTTATTTTTTTATATTTATTTTTTAGTTGTAGTTGGACACATATCTTTATTTTATTTTTATGTGGTGCTGAGGATTGAACCCAGGGCCTCACACATGCTAGGCAAGTGCTCTACTGCTGAGCTACAATCCAAGCCCATAAAGCATAAGCTTTATTTTGAGACAAGATCTCACTTAGTTCCTGAGCCTGGCTTTGAACTTTCCTCCTGCCTCAGCCTCCCGAGCTGCTGGGATTATAGGCTTGTGCCACCACTCCCTGCCGCTCCATGCATATGTTATGTCTCTCTCCTACCTCCGGGACTACGTGTCTGTCCTCACTGCAGAGTCCTCAACACCTGCCACCTGCCAGGGCCTCAGTTCATATTTGTTGAAGGATGAGTTTTTGATTTAGTGGGGCAGATAGGATAGATATACATGAGAGGCTAATAATGTAGCTTCATCTGTGGCAAATGTACAGAGCACAGTTGGCTGCTTTGGGGAGTAAACAGGAGTTGACAATAAGTTGAGGTCCATTAGGGAAAAACCAAGGAAGAAACTGGATCTGAGCTGAGTCTTAAGGATGAATGGAAGAAGCCAGGCACCATGGTGCACAGCTGTAATCCCAGGTACCCTGAATTCAACCCCCAGGACTGAGAAAAACAAGAGAGAGGGAGAGGGAGGGAGGGAGAGAGGGAGGGGGAGAGAGAGAGAGAGGGAGGGAGGGAGGGAGAGGGAGGGACAGAGAGGAAGAGAGGGAGGGACAGAGAGGGAGGGACAAGGAGGGAGGGAGAGAGAGGGAGGAAGGAGGGAGGGAGGAAGGAGGGAGGGAGGGGGAGATGGGAGAGAGAGAGAGAGAGAGAGAGAGAGAGAGAGAGAGAGAGAGAGAGAGAATATAGATGGGATAATAAAGGGAGGGGGAAGGAGTGATGGGGAGAAGTGCTGCAGTTTGGCTGGGCACGAATAACCGAGCCGTCACAAAGCACTTGTAGGTTCAAACAGCAACTCTTTATTCCGAACTCTCACAGGCACTCCACACACGCTCCCTGGGAACCCCCCCCCCCCCCCCACTGGGCTCCTGCGAGAACTCAAGGAAACTCCAAAGTAGTGGGCGCCCTATTGCCGGACAGCAAAGGTCTATATATAACTGAATACACAGCTTATCTTAACCATCATCATCTCAATGGCTCGCTGGTGTCACCTCTCAACCACTCCCTTCTGGCAAAATGCCATGCGTCATCCTGACTCGGCTGTGGCCCTCAACAGAGAAGTGTTTCCTGTAACATGTCCCCAGTTGATTTCCACATGCTCCTCAGTCTCCAGTGTCTGCTGTGGAATCCACTGGTTTCTGCTGAGCTGTCTTGTATGCTCCATCCCACAAAGATGTGGTTAACTCTGGGCAGTAATTAAGTTTGTCGTGCCATGTCTATACCACTTTTTTCATTATTATTGTCATTATGGCTTCATTGTCTCTTTCTCTACCCCCTCCCCCTTGGTAATAGGGATTGAGCTCAGGGGTGCTTAACTCTGAGCCACATGCCCAGCCCCTTTTTAATGTTTTGAGACAGGGTCTCCTTAAGTCCTTAAGGCTGCCTCAAGTTGTGGCCTTGAAATTGCAATCCTCCTGCTTCAGTCTCCTGAGTTGCTGGGAGGCTGAATCAATTTCTTTCTTTTCCTCCCTCCCTCTCTTTCCTTCCTTCCATCCTCTCTTCTTCTTTCTTTCTCCGTTCTTAATGAACACACAGCATATCAATGCCTATCATTATACCTGGATCATAGTAGGTGCTCAGTACTAGCTGAATGAACACATATACCTAGGAGCTGCTTTCTATACTCCTGGGATGGCTTTTTCCAGATATTTCATCTCTGCTACAGAGCCACTGGCATTTGAAAACTAAGTAATTGAGGGTTCACTCCAAATCCTTGCATAATTATTAATAAGCAGATTTCTCAGAGTTTTCACTTAACAAAACTTTATTTCATGCCTTCTTTATTCCAGGACTTATGCTAGCTACAAGGAGCTTGGGGTTCAGCTACTGTGAAACCAATAATGCCAAAAATAAGTTAGTGTTGATTTATGTACAAAGTGGTCTCTGAATACTGTAGATGGAGGAATTGAGTGTCCAGTTATGCTAAGGAGGATTCTCAGAGTAGAGGAGAAAAAGGTGGAATTGAATCTTGAAAGACAAGTTGTGCCTGTGGACAGACATGATGGGGGTTGGGGTGTGGCTAAGGGAGTGAAGAATAGTAGATGCAAAGGTGGTGATGGTGATGTGCATCCCAGGTAAATTATTTGAGAAAGTGCTGGATTTGGGGCAGAATAAGAGCATAAGAGTGGCCAGAAAGAAGGCATAGGACTGGATTTGGGACAAGCCAACAAAAGAATACCATGGATACCAATCTGTAAAGAGGCACTGAAAAAAATATGATGCCCATGACCTCAGTCATTTGTAACTCCTTACATAACTTTCAAAACCTAAATGGGTCTTATTCCTCTGAGGTAAGATGGTGCCCTGGAATGTTAATTTAATAATTCTCCTGGCTAACAATTCCAATTATGTTATATTTGGTGCATGTAATAAATTATTTATTTTTAACATAAAGGGGTTTGTAATTCTTATTAATAGAAAGTCAGGTTCCCTTCAATCCCATGCTGAACAGATATTAAAGAAAATTGACCTATTTACTCATTACCAAATTATTAGCTTTCTGACAATGCATGTATTCCTTCAACAAGTTCCAGATGGAAGCCTCTAGGTCCCCTCTTCCAGGTAAAAATGGGACTGTTCTATTTGGCTGTGTGAGCTGAGTACGATGATTTCTGTGGATGCCCAAAGGAGACTGTATTCAATGAAGTTATGTGTCAGGCATCCCAGATACATTATTTGGTAGTCTTGACTTTCCCTGCCTTAGGGCCACCATATTCTCCTGAATATTTCCATACATCAGGGACTTCCACATTCTATACCTCCTTTGTATGTTGAACAGGCCTCTAGATCTGGTGTTCAGAAATAATCTATGATGATTGTACCTTAAAGTTATGTGTAAACTTTAAATCATTGCTATGAGTATTGACTATTTTTGCAGCAATTCTTCTCTTCTTGGCTGTTAGACCTGAAGCGAATGATTAAACCTTTCTGTGCCTCCCTTTCCTCATGGGAAATAGTAATAACATTCATTTCTTCTTTATAGCTTTGAGTTGATGAATACATAATAAAGATGTAGTGTTTAGTACAGCCCTGATAGCATAGTAAACACTGGTCCATGCATGCTTCGGTGAGGGATTCTAAGTTTTCACCTATACTTAGTGTTCAGCAGGGCCCCGCCCAGGTTCAGGGTTCCGGAACTTGCTAGAGACGGGCGTTGTGCAGAGGAAGGCAGATAGAGCGAGCTGTCAGAGTGGAAAAGTCCGAAGGCAGTTGGATCTGGTGTTGTGCAACGGGGGCTGAAGAGGCCCTCGGACCTCAGTTAGCTCAGCGACCTCAATCAAGGGACAGAACTGTCCAAGGCCCCCTGCGGCGACGGCTTTTCTTTTCCTGGACTCCCGCTTTGGCTTAGCTCCGCTCTCTTCTCCTAGAGGTTGAAGGCCGGACACCAATGCCGACGCGGTTGCTTAGCGACACCCTTTTCCCAAGATGCCTAGGGTGTTGTTTTTCTTAGCCAATCAGAGAGGCGAAGATACCTCCCTGTCTGCCAATAGGTTGCGAGGCCAGGGCTGGCGACGGTTGAACGCTGCCCGCGGCCTGGGTGGCGGGTCGGTTCCCTTTCCGGGACTCTGGGCTACCGTGGCTGTGGCGCGACCTGCCGGGTCAGCGCGAGTCCGGCGGCGGCCCGGCCATGCCGTCCCGGGTGGAGGACTACGAAGTGCTGTACACCATCGGCACGGGCTCCTATGGCCGCTGCCAAAAGATCCGGAGGAAGAGCGACGGCAAGGTGAGCGCGGGGCCCCGGCGTGTCCCGGCTCCCGCTGAGGTTTCGGTAGCCCGGGGCGAGGGCCCTGCGCGAAGGAACCGACGGGCCTCTGGTGGTGGGTGCCGGAAAGTCTCGGCGGTCTCCCCGGGATCTACGATTGACAGATTGACAGCTTGTCCTGGATCGTCCAAGAGATGGGAGGCTGCGTCTTTTCTTTTATATAATACATATTTCCGGTTTTTCTTTTATATAATACATATTTCGTTATTTTCTGCCCGTTTCCTCCCTTTTTCCTGCTTTGGCTTGCCCCTGGTTTTCCGTCGGTGGCAGCTAACTCAGTCCTGAGCTATTCTTAGATCTGAGAGTAGGACTCAGGTGCGATGGAGCGGCAGGACCACCAGGCCTGAAGCTTTGTATCTGCAGTCAGAACTCATTTAAAACACCCATCAGTCCGGCTAGCAGATTCCTCTTTCCCCACGCGTGTAGGTAGAGCTTGTACAGAAAGAAACAATAGAGAGGAAGCTGCCTGACCGATTGGAATAGTCAAGGACTTTGGACACCCCTCCCCTGACTGTGACCAAAGTACTTTTTGGCCAATTTCCTATTAAGCAACTGAGAGTAAGGGGTTGAGGGAGTCCTCTTGTGCCTCATCTGCCTCCCTCCCCCTGTAGCATCATTTACTGCTTAAAAACTAGAGGAAGATTATGGCAATAAACTCTGGGCTCATGAAGTTTATTTAACTACATAACATGATCATGACGTTGGATTGTGGAATATGTTTAAAAAGGAGGCATTTTTTTTTTTTTTTACTTTTTGGAACTTCCATTCTTTGTTTTGAGCATAACAAGTTCATTCATACCTCGGACATTTTCTTATTTCAGATATTAGTTTGGAAAGAACTTGACTATGGCTCTATGACAGAAGCTGAGAAACAGATGCTTGTTTCTGAAGTGAATTTGCTTCGTGAACTGAAACATCCAAACATTGTCCGCTATTACGATCGAATTATTGACAGAACCAATACAACGCTGTACATTGTAATGGAATATTGTGAAGGAGGGGACCTGGCTAGTGTAATTACAAAGGGAACCAAGGAAAGGTAATTATAATCTTCCATTTTTTAAATGTCAGCTCTGCCATTTATTGCCTACATAATCATTTTAAATTAATTCTTTTTTTCCTCATAATTATAAATAATAGTGGGAAATATAATATTAGATGTAATCTGAAAAGGGGTCTAGTTTTGTTGCTGTTAAGAATCTTATGTTAAGATCAGGGGCAAAGTACTTAGTAACATAGAAGAGTGTTCTTGTATTTGGTGGGTCCATGGTACTTTAGAAAAATCACTGGTGATACCCATATTTTGCATCAAGTAATTATTTCCCTATTGGTAGACAAGAAAAACTAGATAATTCTCCTCATTCATTATTTGTAATGATTTTACTTAGACATTATATGCCGATGTTTTGGTTTCAGACAATACTTAGATGAAGATTTTGTTCTTCGAGTGATGGCTCAGTTGACTTTAGCCTTGAAGGAGTGTCACAGACGAAGTGATGGTGGTCATACTGTGCTGCATCGGGATCTAAAACCAGCCAATGTTTTCCTGGATGGCAAGCAAAATGTCAAACTTGGAGATTTTGGGCTAGCTAGAATATTAAACCATGATACAAGTTTTGCAAAAACATTTGTTGGTACACCTTATTACATGTCTCCTGTAAGTATTTCAGAATTTAGATGCTTTTTAACTCCTTAATGCTAAGCATTCAAATTCAAGGTTTATTGTTGTTGGTTTCTTTGTATTTAGCCAAGAATTAATAATACTGTTTCATTTTAAATTCCAAACGAACCACCTGACCCTTATATTCCTCTGTATCAGCAATTCAATTTTTATTGAATTCAGTTTTTATTAAATTATTACCATGTTCAAAGCTCTGGAATTAACAAAGATGAAATGGGTTTTGTCTCTGCCTTCAAGAGCAACACTGCTTTCCAAAGCATGGGTCCTGGGCACACCTACATCACACTCACTCGGAGGTTTTGTTAGTCCTGGGTCCTGAGTTCATACCCAGTGAATATGGATCTCTGGGAAGGTCCTTGGACACTGTATTTTATCCCTAGTTGGATTCTTGTACTTGGACATATGGGACTCACAAAGCTCACATACTTCAGATAACATGTTTTTACAATGTTAATTTAAAAAATAATTTTCTTATTACCTTTTCCTGAAATTCATTTATAGAAAGTCTATCACTTTACTTTATCCATTGCCTCTATTGATGGATATTTTGTTTCCAAAAGAGCACTGTATGCATATCCTTGTATGTATTATATTTCTTTCTTTTTGATTATTTCCTTGGAGTGTTTGTGGCTGTCATTAGATATTATCTGATGGCTTTTATTTATTTTCCCTATTTTTTTATTGGTGCATCATAGATGTATATAATGGTGGGATTTGTTGTTACATATTCATATAATATAACAAGATTTAGCTAATATCATTTCCCAGTATTTCCCCTTTCCCTCCTTCCTGCCTCCCCCCTGTCCCTTTCCTCTACAATTCTGTTCTCCCTTTGATTTTCACAAATGGTCTGATGGCTTTTAAAGACCTTAAATCAATAAGGAACAGCATCAATGTATTAATATATGAAATCTGAGCAGATATTATGAAAAGATTTTTTCATTTTTTTATTAGCTTACAAACATTTCTAGAATTTTCCAATATTTTATAAATTATACTAACATCTGACTGCAGTATAAAACTGCAAGTTTATTTTATTATTTTTTTTTTTAAATTAAGATCAGACATAGCCAGAACAGTGCCATTTTCTCACTGTATCAAATTCCAAATTGAAAGGCTTTAACATAAAGGAAGATATCCAAAAATGGTGGAAAATTTGAAACCTATGCAATTCTTTTGTTCCCTTTTTTCCTGCCCTTGTAATTAGATCAGTTTGGTTCCCCTAAGTCATTAATTGTCAAGGAGTGGTATCAGACTCACCAGCTGGGTTTTAAAACACTAACCGGCCTCCTGGAGATTTTAGTACTTGCCCTCAGTCCCTCTGTTGAGAATAAGAACTATGGTAGACTATTGTTACTGTAGGCATAGAAGAAGGGCAAACAATTAAAATAGGTAATGAGAATATTAGTGGTTGCTTTGACTTATACAGTGGATTAAGGAAAAATATATAAATGAATAATTTAGTTAGCTATTTATGTACGCACTTACATGTGGGCTAAATAATATATTTTGGTTATTCTGGAATTTTCTCTGTTTCTTTTAAAATGAAGTTTGTGGCTGGACATGGTGGCACTTGTAATCCCAGCTACTCAGGAGGCTAAGGCAGGAGGATCACAGGTTGGAGACCATCTTGGGCAACTTAGTGATATCCTGTCTCAAAATAAAAAATAAGGGGTTGGGGTTGTGGCTCAGTGGTAGAATGGTTGCCTAGCATGTGTGAGGCACTGGGTTCTATTCTCAGCACTGCCTATAAATAAATAAAAAAGGTCCATGAACAACTAATTAAAAAAAATATTAAAAAAAATAAAAGGGACTGGAGAGGTTGGTAGCTCAGTGGTAGAGAGTGCCCCTGGATTTAATTTCCAGCACTGTAATCAATCATTCAAATAAAATAAAATGAGGTTTCTAATTAGACTCAATGGTACACACCTATAGTTCTAGCCACTCAGGAGGCTGAGGTAAGATGATTTGGGGGGGCCTAGGAGTTCGAGTTTAGCTTGAACAACCTAACAAAACCCTGTCTGTCAAAAAAATAGAGTTTCTAGATTATAAATGCCTCAAGGGTAGGGATCTTTCATATTCATTTTTGAATGGTCAGCATCTATCCAACAGTAAACATTTTCACTTGTGAATGAAAAATAAGGGAATGAATTATATATGACAAAGTATATTGGGACAAGATTGTTGTTCTTTTCCCATTATAAATTTTGCTTTTTGGTGTTAGGAATTGAACCCAGGGCCCTCTATATGCTAGGCAAAGCACTCTGCCATTGAGCCACATCCCGAGCCTTTCCATTATAAATTTGAGGATAAAGTATACACTTTTGTTATTGTCTCATAAACTGAATTAGTCTTTTGTATGTGAAGTTCTTGCTATAATATAAAATATTTATAACATTTTCCTCCCCTCTCTTTCTTAAGCAAATACTACCAAGCTTTGAGTTTCTGTTTTCTACTCAGGTATAATTTTTAAAAGTTTTATAAAATTTTAAAAACCTGGCTGGGGATGTGGCTCAAGTGGTAGCGTGCTCACCAGGCATGCGTGAGCCCGGGTTCGATCCTCAGCACCACATACAAAACAAAAGATGTTGTGTCCGCCGAGAACTAAAAAATAAATGAAAATTCTCTCTCTCTTAAAAAAAAAAAATTAAAAACCAAATAAACTTTTTTTTTTTTATTGTACAGGGGATTGAACCCAAGGGTGCTTAACCACGGAGCCACGTCCTCATCCCTTTTAAAAAAAATATTTTATTTAGAGACAGAGTCTCACTGAGTTGCTTAGGGCCTTGCTAAGTTGCTGAGGCTGGCTTTGAATTCTTGATCTTCCCACCTCAGCCTTCTGAGCCACTGGGATTACAGTCGTGCATGTGCCACCATGCCTGGCCAACAAGATGAACTTTTATTTAACTTTCTTACCTTTTCCCCCTTCTAGGAACAAATGAATCGCATGTCCTATAATGAGAAATCAGATATATGGTCACTGGGTTGTTTGCTGTATGAATTGTGTGCATTAATGTAAGTATAATAAAGTCAGATTCCTAGTCTAAGGTTTACACTGTCACCTTTCATTGGGTCCAGCTTTTTGAGCATCAATGCTAATTAAAAAATATTCACATCTGAAAGAACTGTCAAATTCTTTTAGTAAAGTAGATAAACATTTAAAAAAAAGATGACATCCATGAAGCTGGGTTCTGACTTACTTTAAAAAACTTTTTTTTCTTAGTTGTAGATGGATACAATACCTTATTTTGTTTATTTATTTATTTTTAAGGATCGAACCCAGTGCCCCACACATGTGAGGCAAGCCCTCTACCACTGAGCCACAACTGCAGACCCTGGGTCCTGACTTATTAAAGGGTCTTGACTGTTAGATGCTATCTTGTTGGACTGATACATTTTCAAGGTCAGGCAGATAATGTAAAGCTATTATAAGGACAGGGAAGAAATAAAACAGATCAAGGGGAGAGGTCTGGGGATTTGGAGGATAGGAAAGAGGTCCAGTTCTTTCCCTTTTTTTCCTTTTAAACTATTCTATAGCACAGTGGTTCTTCTATAGGATTTGTGGGGAAGCAGTTTTTGTCCCCCATGGAACATTTGGCAATATCTAGACATTTTTGGTTGTCACAACTAGAGTGTGCTAGTGGGTAGAGAGAGGCAGGGATACCACAAAATATCCTACAAAGCACAGAATAACCCCCCACCCCGCCCCCGCCAGCATGACTTAACAACCCAAGGGGTCAATAGTATGAAGGTAGTACTATTAAAATTAGCTATAGAAGGAAGTCCCAGAAGTAAAAAGAAATACAATGGTGCTTATGCTTTTGATTCAGTTACTATTATCTATTTTCATTTAAAAATTTTTCTTCTTCTTTCTTTTCTTTCTCTTCCTTCTTTTCCATCATTTGTTTTTACTTATATTTTTTTACCCCAGGCCTCCATTTACTGCTTTCAACCAAAAAGAACTAGCCGGGAAGATCAGAGAAGGCAAATTCAGGAGAATTCCATATCGTTATTCTGATGAATTGAATGACATTATTACGAGGATGTTAAATTTAAAGGTAAAGGCTATAAAGGTTTTATATTGTCTGATTTTATCTCTCAATTAAACTTTGGAGTATATATTCTCTCTTTTAAAGTGATAGAGACTAAAGAAAATATTTCCTTAGCTAAATATACTCTGTTAACACAAGTGAAAACATGTAAATCTGGCAAATTACAGGTCCTTGCCAGCCTACCTTTTGTGCTTGCTTTCTTTTTCCTCCACTCTCTTCCATGCTAACAGATGGTCGGTGGTGAGGAAAGATTACAGAAAGGATCCAAATCCTCAGTTCCCCTGGTTGTTGCCTACCTCAAAGTAACAGGTGGTCAGGGAAGGGACCAGAAATAAGTACAGTAGAAGAAAAAGAACTTGAATAAAGAGATTTTGTGGAAAAACTCTGGCCATGGGATGGTGAAAGATATGTTCTGAGACTAGGCTGATGTGAGAGTGGAAGGGAAATGCTGTAACAGGGATACAGAGGAAGTAGCAGGTGAAGGTTGGTGGGAAGGGATCCTGTTACCTGTGGTTTAGACACTCAAAGGCGGTGCTTTTTCGAAGCAGACCCAGCCGTGCTGTCAAGCACCAGCACCAGTTATACCAAAGGGACTGAGCCTTCTTACAAAGGGGAAGGGTAAAAGAGGAATAAGTTAAAATCTGCATTACCTTATGGACTCAGAACTTCAAGACCAGTGAACTTATTTTTTCAGATGTTTAAGACCTATTTCTGTAGCTGGGCACAGTGGCTTGAGAGGCTGAGGCAGGAGGATCACAAGTACAAAGCCAGACTCAGCAACTTAGTGAGACCCTAAGCAACTTAAGACCTGTCTCAAAATAAAAAATAAAAATGGGCTGGAGATTTGGTTCAGTAGTTAAGTACCCGTGGGTTCAATTCCTGGTTAAAAAAAAATACCTGTCTCTTTGAACAATCTTCTCTTTTGCCTTGGAAATATTTACCCTTTTAATATAACTACTTTCTGAGGACAAATATTCTGTTATGCAGTCTGACTGTATCATTGAGTATTTTTCCCCAGGATTACCATCGGCCTTCTGTGGAAGAAATTCTTGAGAACCCTTTGATAGCAGACTTGGTTGCAGAAGAACAAAGAAGACATCTTGAAAGGAGAGGGCGAAGATTAGGAGAGCCTGAAAAGTCGCAGGAGTCTACTCCTGTCCTGAGTGAGCTGAGACTAAAAGAAATACAGTTACAGGAGCGAGAGCGAGCCCTCAAAGCCAGAGAGGAAAGGCTGGAGCGTAAGTCCACGTGGTGTGGGAGGAGCAGAGTAGCGCTATGAGTGGGTTGCTCTGGTGTGTGTATATAACACAATAGTTTATATGTATAGGTCCTACTAGAACCTTCTATCAACCAGAACATTTAACTAAATAACCAAGCTTGCTGACACTTTCATGTTGGACTTTTTCTCTGGAGTCAGTTGTTAGTCATATATTCTTGGGTACTAACTGGGTTGGGGGGTCATTGTACTTTATTGTGCAATTACTTATTTCTTTTTCATCTTTACTATAAACACCTTAAGGTTTGTTCCATTGTAAAGGAAGGTCTTACAATGTGCTGCCTTCTGTCATAAAACGGTCTAAAATGCGACAGTATTAGACTGGGTATGTTTAGGCAATTCTGTGGAGAATATAGGTGCAAGATATTCTAGAATTATAAATATTACTGTGATGAGTGTTAATATTGATGTGATTAGTATTAACTGATTGATGCTAATTAGTTTTTTTTTTAAGAGAGAGAGAGAGAATTTTAAATAATATTTATTTTTTAGTTCTTGGCAGACACAACATCTTTGTTTTGTATGTGGTGCTGAGGATCGAACCCGGGCCGCACGCAAGCCAGGCGAGCGCGCTACCGCTTGAGCCACATCCCCAGCCCTGATGCTAATTAGTTTTTGAGGTTAGAAGTCTGTCTATTCCACTAAGATGAAAGTTACTACCAGCATCTTAGAATCACACCAGGTAGCAATATCAGTGAGTCCCCATTTTAACATTCAGAGACAGGGATGGAGCTATGTGTGTCTCCTGCCATCCTCATGACACCCCTGATTTCACTTCTGTGGCCTTATGCCCTATGCAGACTTCAAATGCTTTTCTATTTAAATATGCTTATCAAGCATTCAGTGTGTTCATTTATGTTTTGCTTTCTAATGATAAAAACATTGTATAGTGCTGTGAGATATGCTCACTGTATAGGGATAGCTTGAGCTTATCTGGAAACTTTTTATTGACTCTCTTGTCAAAAGAACTCTTTAAACACACACACCTCTTTCTCTGAAATCTGGGCCATGAATGAAAGTAGGCTTTGTTTCTAACCTAAAGAGTCGCACCTTAACTCAGTTATGTTTTTTTCCCCTTCCATTTTGGTGCTACAGCTGAACCAGAAGAAAGAGATTTTGTGTTATAAGACCAGGGAATGCCCTGGAAACTAGCTGTTGCCTATTTGCCTTGGAGAGCAGAGATGGCTTTTGTTTTGTGTTCCCAAATGTGACCAAGTAAAAACTAACTTTGTATTTGTACTTAAACAAGTTTCTAACAAGAAAACATACGATAACTTATGACCTACTATTACACTAAATTAAAAATGCAGGATCTGGTTGATTAGGTTAAGAAACCAGTACGAAACCTTTCACAAAACATTACTCTGCCGTGGTCAGGCATGCTATTGGAATGATAAGAAAAGATTACCAAATGTAAATTGTTTTATAGCCAAAGCTCTTTGTTCATTTTTTCCTATTACGTTTTTAAAGAGAAGGAACGTGAACTTTGTGTTCGGGAGAGACTAGCAGAGGACAAACTGGCTAGAGCAGAAAATCTGGTGAAGAACTACAGCTTGCTGAAGGAGCAGAAGTTCCTCTCTCTCGCGAGTACTCCAGGTATGAGAGTCAGCTCGGTGTGCAGAAGTTGGTGCTACAAATGAAGATGTGCACATCAGTGATACCCTCAAGGTGGCCTTGGTAGCTCTTTTTCATTTTACAAAGTTTCAAATCTTAAGATAAATTTCACTGAATATATGTGCTTCAATGGAAATAAAATTATAGTAGTGATTTATTTACTGGGTTCATAGACCTGAGGCAGTGAGTCATATGCTTTCATCTTCAATTTTATTTACCTTATTAAACTACATGTTTAGTATTTGATATTCATTTTTTAGAATGAAGACATTTTTTTACAACAGTATGTTTTAATTTTTTCTTTGGTTATATTATCAAAACTCTATTTCTATTTTCAAGCAAAAACCCTAACACTTTAATACTGCCACACCTCAGCCATAGAGTATGGCTTAAAAGACATAGAAGTCAAGTGCAGAATTGACCATGACTTTTGAATCCTTGTTTTAGACCCTTTCAAATTGAGGCATGTATTTGTTGAAATATGATTAATGTGTGCACAACTGTGCGAGCCGCCCCGCTTCAGAGCTTGGGTGCAGACAGCCTGCTCACTGTGCTGCCTTCATGTAGCGTTGTCCCTGCTGTGTCCTCGTGATGATGGCTACACCGACAGATCCTCTCACTTGCCTTTTTCCATTTCATTTTTTACAGATCTAATTTAGTCTGCTGTCTAGAATTTTGGAAAATGCAAAATGCTAGACGTCTTTTCTTTTAATTTCTTTATGACACAAATTATGTATTCAAAGTTTTGTGTTGGTTTTAAAAATTTAGCATCTGCATGTTCAATGAAACTTCATCAGAGTTCTTATAACTCCCTTATTCCATGTAGAATAGCATGCATTTATGAAGGCTGCCATTTGCATCTTTAATAATTTGGGAGAGAATCAGATCAGTTTGGTGTGACAGCATTTTGTAAATGAGGCAAATAAAAAACCTGCTTAAGTTAGTCTGATGATTGCAATAATTTTATAGTGACTAAGTGATAGATAAACTCTTGATAGAAGTAAATGAAATAGATTATATGAAATATGGGCTTCATCCCTTAAAATGTTACTTTTTTCTGACTATCACTCATTTCACAGTACGCAGCTGCGTCTTTGCTAAAGCTATCCTTTGTTTAATAAAATACTCATTTTTTTTCTATTGAACAAAATAGTATTCTTTTTCTAAATATTCTCTTGTAAACCCTATGTTGATTTACAATGTGTAAGTATTTGTGGTTATAACAGGTGGATGCACATGCTTATCATCCCAACTGCTGGCCTGTAATCTCAGCCACCTGGGAGGCTGAGACACAAGCAAAGATTGCAAGTTCGAGGCCAGCCAGGGCAACTTAGTGAAACTGTCTCAGAATTAAGAAAGGACTGAGAATGTAGCTCAATGGTAGAGCTCCTCTAAGTTCAATCTCCAGTACTTTAAAAAAAAAAAAATTTTTTTTTGAGCCCATGGAGTTCAAGTCTGAAAGCAGTTCCTTTGCTTTGAAGTAGAAACAATACATGGAGGAAGTCAGGGGACTGGAGAAGGAAGGGCTCTGTGTGGCAACCTTTCTGTCTCTTCTTTATCCAGACAGCTCTGTGGCTTCTTTCTTCCTCACCTTTGTCCTGTTTTTTGCTCAGCATTCACCTGAAGTTTTCTCTCAATATTGCCACCACCACCCAGCAGGCCATGTTGGTATTATCTTCCTTTATAGCACACGATCACATCGCCCCATCCGCACTTGTTTGTTTGTTTGTTTGTTTATCATCTGTCTCCTCCTACTAGAATAGGGCCTTTGTTTGGTTCACAATGGCCCATACTATGAACTCAGTAAATATTTAAACATATTTCCTTTAAGTGACTACAAAGGAGAAATAAGAAGCCTCTAGAATTGAAACCTGCAAGCCTCTAATCCCCAGCAAATTCTGTCAGTGGTTAATAGTGTTACTTCTCTAAGTAAATACGATTATTTTTCCATATGAAAAGCACGGTTTGCATTTTTTAGTGCACCATTACTTGATTTACCTTGTCCATACAGCATTTTAGTTTTTTTTTTTGAAACAAATTTCTGGGTAGTTGATCTGCTTTGAACTACACACTTGACCCAAACTACAGGTTTCCCCACAAGCAAGAGTCTCTGCTTCTGTGCTTTTGTGAAAGTAAGGTGTCCTACACAGAATGGCACTGGTTTTCCAGAGCAAAGATAAAAACACTGATTTCCAGAAGTATCATACTGTGCCCATCATCCCCAAACGTTTTAACCCTAAGAGGAAAGTTGACTGTTGTGGGAATAAAACAGGCTGGAGCTTAGCTTGGTGGTAGAGTACTTGCCTGGCACGCACTGCATTCCTAGCACTGCAAAATGAATGAATGAGTGAAACATTTGTTCCTTATGTTTGGTTTGTTTTTAGTCATATAGATTAAAAGGCTAATTGGTACTGGGAGTGATGGCATACCTGAAATCCCAGCTACTCAGGAGGCTGAGGCAGGAGGACAGCAAGTTCAAGGCTAGCCTGGACAACCTAGTGAGACCATGTCTCAAAAAGGGAATGTAGCTCAATTGTAGAGTGTCCCTAGGTTTGATCCCAGTACTGGGGAAAAACAGCAACAAAAAAAAAAGACTGGCTGGTTTCTGATGCCCTTAACCTCTTATCCCAGAGAAAATCAGACAGGTACCCACATTTCAAATGTGAGCCAGAACAGTAAATTTTATTTATTTATTTATTTTGGATACCAGGGATTGAACTCAGGGGCACTCAACCACTGAGCCACACCCTCAGCCCTATTTTGTATTTTATTCAGAGACATGGTCTCTCACTGAGTTGCTTAGCACCTTACCATTGCTGAGGCTGGCTTTGAACTCACACTCCTCCTGCCTCAGCCTCCTGAGAGTAAATATTTTTTGAAAATTATGATACATGTATAGGAGTTGAACTCCTATTCAAGTAACTCAAACCTGTTTTCTTTTCCTTTCTAAAGAACTTCTTGACTTCCCATCCTCAATAATTAAGAAGAAAGTTCATTTCAGTGGAGAAAGTAAAGAGAACATCATGAGAAGTGAGAATTCGGAGAGTCAGCTCACCTCCAAATCCAAGTGCAAGGATCTGAAGAAAAGGCTTCATGCTGCCCAGCTGCGGGCTCAAGCTCTGTCAGATATTGAAAAAAATTACCAATTAAAAAGCAGACAGATCCTGGGCATGCGCTAACCTGGCAGAGAGACAGAGCTGTGTGCAGTACTTAATAGAGCCAACCCTTTAAAGATTGATATTCAACTGCTGTAGCTTGATATACTTGGTTCCATGAGCCACGCCTTTTTGTATAGTAAGCATGGTATTTTGGGATTAATATTGCTGTTTTTCAGCAACAATTGTATAAGATGTCTATGTCTTTATTTTTATTTTTTTTCTCTTAGGAACAACTTTATAGAAATGATACTTTCTTGGTTGGGCTTTTAATCCTGTGTGTGATTACTTCTAGGAGTATGAGATGTGACCTTTGAGATCTTGGGGAAAACAATAATGTTAAGGGGGAAAAAAGGTCTTTACTCAGGAATAGTAGTTATTAGGAAGTTTTAAATGAGTGGTGTGTGCTTACAATTGTCATGTATAGTTTTAAATTTAAAGTCTGAGGTTTTGAACGTTCTTGAATTTGGAAAAAGAGATTGAATATAAATTGGTCACTAATATCAAGACATCTTGTATATAAATATTCCATGTGGTGTAAATCTATTGTCTGTGGAAATTCATCACTGTGATGTCTGCAATCTTTTATTCCTTTTAATTCTATTTAATAGCATATGAGCTGGCTGTTGTTTGTCCACCTCTATCCCACTAATAAAACAATTCTTTAGTTTTCTTACATTTATGTCTCTTGTATTTGTTGATCTAAGTTGGAAGGGTATGAGTTTATGATGATAGGTTTGTAAGGTAGGAAAGAGAATATGGATCTTTTATTCAAGGGAGCTACTCTAGAACCTTAACACCCATCTTGTTAGTCCATAGAAGCTAGCAGTTTTAAAGTGGGTGATTCTGTTCCCTGCGGGGACATTGGCAACATCTGGAGACCTTTTTGATAATCATGACTCAGATGGCTTATGTCCAGTGGGTAGGGTCCAGTGATACCACTCAACATTCTACAGTGCACAGGACAATTTCTGACAGCAGAATGCCAACAGTACCACTCATGAGAAACCTGACCTGTGTAAAAAATTGCTGGGACATACCTCCCACCCTTGAAGGAAACTAATTTAGATTTTAATGAATTTTTTTTGACTTTTAATATGAATTAGCAGTCTTTGCTGTGCCTGTCACATTTTTTTTTTTTTCCTGGCAATGCTAATCCTTTTAGTGTATAATGAAATAAGATGAAGTCATCAAGAGTTAATAATAGACCGAAAAAAAAAAAAAGTTTGGACAAGCAAGAAAAATAAAACAAAATCACCCACACAAATAATTATAATAGTAGACAAGAGAAAATAGCTTCTTTTATATGTAGGTTTATTATATAGTTGGTATCACCATTCTATCAATGACAAGTGACACTAGCCAAACACAGTCGGAAACTGATTATTATGCCTTTGTGTTATATCCAGAGATTATTCTAACAGGATCATTTTGACATAAATGTTGTGTATACTTCTGGCCAGCTATATAATTTGCAAGTCCTACTCCAAAGTGAAAATTGGGGCTTTTGTTCAAAACGTGGGAAACAAGTTATCATTAAAGGTGCATACAAAGCTTTTCCCTTTCTTCTAAGGTCTCTCTCTGCTTAAGGTGGTATTGTTTGCTGTTCAATGTTCTAAGAAGCATTAAAAGCAAACAACATGAAATTTGTCACTCATCTTTATTTTGTGCAATGACAGATTTAAGTATAAATGTGAGAGCATTTAACTTGTGGAATCACTGGGATTATCCAATTCATACTTTGTGCTTGTCCTTGGAGGGTGTCTTGAGCCAACCAGAAGGGGCACAATGCCAGGTCTGGAGAAGTCTAGCCAGGCATCTACCTTTCCCACAGGCCTACTACCCCAACCCAGGATCTCTGAGTCAGGGTACTCTTGTCAAGATATGGCCGCTGGCTAGCTGCTTGTCAGACATGTCATGGGGCTGCTCATGGACACCTGCTGCCATGCCCTGGGACCCAGATGCCCAGTCCAGAACTTTTCTTTGCCTGTGCCCAGGCCCCTGCTGAAAGGCAGTGGTTGTGGGGTATGGGTGAAAGGAGTTTGGATGGGTCTCTAAGAACAATCCTGGGGAGTCTAGAGAAGTAGTAGGAAGTAGCACCATATGTGAGCTGAGGCTCTATGCCTGCACACATGCTCCATTGTTTATTAGATTTTCTTACAGAACACATAATTAAGAACTTCAAGCTGGGTGTGCAGTGGTACATGCATGTAATCCCAGTGGCTCACGGAGGTTGAGGCGGGAGGATCATGAATTCAAAGCCAGCCTCAGTAACTTAGTCAGGCTCTAAACAACTCAGTGAGACCCTGTCTCTAAATAATAATAATAATAATAATAATAATAAAAGGCTGGGGATGTGACTCAGTGGTTAAATGTCCCTGTACCAAACAAAAAACTTAGAGATAGCCTGGTGTGTTAGTGAACACCTATAATCCCAGCTGCCCAGGGAGCCGGGGCAGGATAATTGCAAGTTCAAGGCCAGCCTCAGCAATTTAGGGAAACTCTGTCTCAAAAAATAAAAAGAACTGGGAATGTAGCTTAGTAGTAGAGTACCCATAGGTTCAATTCCCAGTATTCTCTCTGTCTCCTGTCTCTCCCTCTGTCTCTCTCTCTTACACACATGCAACCACAGTCATTAGACCCCACGTTATGGGTTCTTCGGCAGGCGGGGTCCTCCTATGTGTGCAGCTATATGAATGCACTGGTTAGTTGTCCATGAAACCTATCCTTTCTTTAGGAAATAACTTTCCTATCTTAAAATAAGTTTTAATTTTGAAATTCATGGCATGCTGAATAGCTTCTCTAATCTTCTCCATCTCATTTAATTCAACAACAAACAACTATTAAGTACCTACTATGAATCAGCACTGTTTAAAGTGCTGAAGACAGAGCAATGGTGAGACACAAAATCCCTGCCCTTGTTATTGCCCATTCAAATGGGGCAAGACAATAAACAATGAGGGCATGCTAGTGGTAAGTGCTACTGAGCAGAATGAAGCAGGAAGAAGGGTAGAGAATAAAGCACAGAATGGGAGTGGGGGGGTAGCTGGTTGCAATTTTGGAAGAGGTGGGGATTAAGGGTGTAGCAGGAAGAGGAAGAAGCTAACAATAGGAAATCAGGGTAGAGGAGAAGAGGAAAGAAAGATTTGAGTAGGTAGGAGAGCAAAAGAATAACACTGCAGCGTGTGTGTGAGCATGCGTGTGTGTGGGGGGGTGTGTGTGGAGTGAAAATTGAAAAAAGCTATAGGGCAGAGGCTTGGAGACCGAAGAGAGGCGTTTTAAATTTTTTTATTATTATGCATCCTCTTTCTCCATTCTAATGCCAACAAAACCCCTTCCCTGGGCTGGGGATGTTAACTGTAGCTCAGCAGTAGACTGCTTGTCTAGACTTCAAAAGGATCTGGATTCCATCCTCAGCACTGCAAAAATGCAATAAACCCTGTTTCTTTTTCCCTGCTAAAGTTGGGAAGTTCTGGGGGTAGTGGTTGTGGGTAACAAGTGTATCTCTTTGATGGGGGGTGAAAGGATCCCTTCAACGTCTCTTTCCTAGAACTTTCTAAGATCCAACACCTACTTAACCACTACAGAGCTTACTTGTTTAAACAGTAATGAGTTTAACCAAGCCTGGCCCCTATGGAAAGTCATTGGATTTGAAGATTAATGAGGTGTTCAAGCAGAAAGAAACCGCAAGGCGGCGCTATTGTTCTGTGAGACCAGAAGTCCCAAGCAATTGGTCCTAGAGAGATGGCAAGCCAGACATTGGTTTAATGCTTCCTGCCTTTTATTCCATTCAGTCTCACAACGCCCCTGTGAAACAGGTATCATTATTTCCAACATTTTACACGGAGAAACTGAGAAACCTGGTAGTCACAGGAAGAGGCACAGGAGCCTTCTGAACTGACTTTTCAGCCTCCAAAGTCGTGCTCTTAACAATAGTGTTTGTTGTTGTTTTCTGTTTTATTTTTTGCAGTGCTGGGGATTGAACCTAGGGTCTTTTGTATGCTAGGCAAGTGCCCTACTCCGAATTTCACACCCAGCCCCCAAATCATGTTCTTGACACTCACAGCCCTCCACTGCCTGCTTCCAACTGCCACAAACATTAGCTTTGCCTTCAGACCATGGAGTTTACCATAATGATGGATTAAGGCTTTACCTAGGACAGGCGAATGGCTAAGGAGGATGGATTCAGAGCCAGCATGGTTAGAACCTTGTGACCCTCAGGACTTGGTGCCAGGAGAGGTGAATGGCAGAGATATGGCTGCCAGGAAGTGTTTTACAGGTGATACCAGTAGGACCCCAGGCCTGAGCCTCTAGGGGTCCTACTGGGGGTCCTCTGTGTCACCCCTCCTCCTCTTCCTCAGCATTGTCCACCATGTGGCTTTACATTTCCTCAAAGGCCCAGCCCGGCTGCTCAGTACCCTCAGGCCTCCCAGGGCCTCTTCTCTCAGGTGTGTCCTCCCAGGAGCATGCTATTTCCAGATGACATTTTCCTTGCAGAACAAAGCTCCTCCTTTTAGGGAAATTAGCTCCCTAAAGACTCAATGCATGGAGGTCTTTCTAGAATGAACTTGGGATGAATGTCAAAGATGATACACAGAGGCTGCTTAAGAAAAAATGAAGAGTATTTCTATATACCAATAATGAATAAGAAAGGATTCTAGTTCATCGTAACTTGGTGGCTATCAAAATAGGGATCCATATTGGAAGGATGGGTTTCTCTGTGAGGAGGAGGTTGTGTGGCCCTCTGTGCATGCATGCTGAGAGCTAGTTGGTGGGATATGGGGCTTACTTTATCCCTCCTGCTCCCAGCAGATCTCTCCTTCTCTGAAAGAACAGATGTCAGTCCATAGGAGCCTCCTGCACCAGGAAGTTTGGATTAAACACTATATTCAGAGGAGCCAGCAGGGTTATTCTTGCTAGGTTCCTTTTCTGTATTTCTTTTTCTTTCCGAGGACAGGGAGTACTAGGAATCGAACCCAGAATCTCAAGCATGCCAGGATCTCAAGCATGGCAAGCTCTCTACCACTGAGCCATATCCCAGCCCCCTTACCTGCATTTCTGACACCATGATAAAAGCTTTGCCCAAGCTACTAAAATCCCAGACTACCAAGGCTGACCCCCACCTGTCTCCCTCATGACCACCCAGCCAAGAAACAAATTCCACTTCCTCTTGCCCACCCTGACTTTCTCTGAAACAAACACACTGGTCATCTTGATTCTGGAATTGCAGTCACACAGTCACAGGAAGTGTTAATAATGGCTGACTTACTTACTACATTTAAAAAATCAGTCTTTCAATTATGGTGTGATATCATTGTAAAAAAAATTCTAACAATATGGAAGTATATATTGTGAAAATTAAAAAGTAAACACTTTCTCCCTTATAATCCGACTTTATACCGCTCTTTCCTGAAGTAGCTGCTAACAGTTTGGTGTTTGGTGTGTGTGTGTGTGTGTGTGTGTGCGCGCGCGTGCGTGCAAGGGAGGGGGAAAGGCTGTGTGTATGAAGATTTGTGTGTATTTTTTTATGTGACTGAGTATGTATATTTAAAACAGGGCTGGGGATGTGGCTCAAGCGGTAGCACGCTCGCTTGGCATGCGCGGGGTGCTGGGTTTGATCCTCAGCACCACATAAAAATAAAATAAAGATGTTGTGTCCACCAAAAACTAAAAAATAAATATTAGAAAAATTCTCTCTCTCTTCTTCCTCGCGCTCTCTCTCTCTTAAAAAAAAACACACAAATGGGATCTTAATATAGATTGCTCTTTAACTTGCTTTATCAGTTAAAACGAATCCTTTCTTGTTGGTACTCAAACATTCTCCTCATTCTTTTTATAGACAGCTGCCTTGTGTCAACCTTTACATTTATCCTGAGTTCATTCCAGGAAGCAGCCTCTCCTTGAGTCTTGGAAGGAACTGGCTTGCCTGGAGTAGCCAATGTGGTGGGGAAGATAGCCCCTGCCTCAAGATGGCGGCCTTGCGGGTAAGGTGAGCACAGGCCTTGAAACACTCCCACAGAGCTGTTCAGCTGCAGCACTGGCCCTACCTCTACCCTAAGAACCTTGTGTACAATTAACTGGGGAAGTGGGCATCCCATAAAGAAGATTCCCAGCCAGGGTTTTGCTGCTCCACCGAGCATGCTGGGAAAATCTCTGTGGTGCCCAGTGGAGAGTCTCAGAGCTTGGTACAAATCCAATTCAGATCTCCCTCTGAGCATGGTGCTGGCCTGCATGCCATGGGGACAGTGTCCAATTTGTTCCTGCTGACTCCAAACTATGAACAGAGTGCTGAGACACTGACTTAGACACCCAGCAGCTGCCCTGTTGGGCTGTTAGTTTAACCTCTCTGAGTTTTGTCTCCCCACTTGTAAAACAAGGACAGTAATACTGGAAGAGACTAAGTGGGATAAACTGAAGTCAAGTCCCCCAAACAGTGCCAGTTCTTGCTCATAAATTTATTCCACCTGGCTTTAGGAAGGAATTAAAGTGGCTTTTAAGACACATGGGTTGTAATAAATGCAGATATAAAAAGTAGAGAAGAAGACACCAGGAAACAGTCCAACATAAGTATGGTACATAATTATATCAAGAACAAGCCTTGCGAGGTGCTGGGGCACACGTCTGTAATCCCAGAGGCTCAGGAGGCTAAAGCAGGAAGATCACAGGTTCAAAGCCAGTCTCAGCAATTTAGGGAGGCCCCAAGCAACTTAGTGAGACCCTGTCTTAAAATATAAAAATTAAAAAGAGCTGGGAATATATGGCTCAGTGGTTAAGTGCCCTGCGTTCAATCCCTGGTACCAAAACAAACAAGCAAACAAACAAACAAAAAAACCACTACCACCAACAAAAACAAAAAACCCAACTAGGCCTAGAGAAGCAGATCATAGCATCTGAGAGCCTGAGGTAAGTGAGGGAGAAAGCCCCAGAATGTGACATAAGCCAGCACTGCTTCTCAGAGTTTAATATGCACAGGAATCATCTGAGTATCTCGTTAATATGCAAATCTGATTCAGAAGATGGTGGGTGGTGGCCTGAGAATCCACATTTCTAGCAAGCTCCCTGGTGGTGCTGATGCTGCTGGTGGGTGGACTGCTCTCTGGTAGCAATGATGTGGGGAGATCATTGCCTTTTGGGCCCAATGGATTGTGGGGAAAAGATGGGTTGAGTTTGGGGACACAGGTCACACTTGTGCAATGTCTTTTCTGCTCCAGGCTGAAGTCCCAGAGTTGGGGGTAGGGTGGGACTATAGGAGTTAGGTTGAATAGATTGAGGAGAAAGGCAAAAGTAGAGGGTCCTTTGTGTCCGACCCCCATTCAGAACACTCGCATGTGGGAGGGGGTGGGCACAGGGGAGGGCTCTGTGCAGAGAGTGCCTGGTTTGATAATCCCAAATCCCTTGGTACCATGTGGTGTAGAAGGGACTGGAAGAGACCAGAATCCCACCCGTCCTGCAGAGGATTGTAATGAGAATCTAGCTGGGGGCCTACAGCTACACATGGATCTTAGGCTGAATGAGGGTCGCAGCCATGCTTCAGGGATTGGCAGAACTTTCAGGAATAGAGGAAGGAGCCACTGAGCTGTCCATACCAAGAGAACAAGCCAGAAGTTACGTTGGCCACGAATGTGCAGCTTAGATCCCAAGAATGGCCAGGGACCGGCTAGGCCAGCCAAGCTCATGGACCAGAGAGACAGTCACCTAGAGCAGAGAGCTGTGCAAGGACCAGCCGGAGACACACCCCACCATTCCTGAGCAATGACATAAGGACATCTAGCTTTCCCAAGGCCACATTATTAAGAGGCCTGGGAAGGGTAAAATGGCTCATTAGAGCTGAACTTTGGATTCACTGAACATTTACCCCAAACCAGTCAATTAATTAGTCTATTAAATGTTTCTCTCACTAACCAGGTCGAGATTATGACAATTAGATTTGTTCTAAGAAACAGAAGCCACATCTTTGCTTATGTAGGCAGAGTGTGTACATTCTTTTTAGCAGGCTTAGCAAAGCTAATCTGTAATGCTGCTCAGTGAATAGTTGTCACTGCCACTGAACAGAGCTCATATCCTGGCTGCTTCTTGGTGGATCTGTAGAGACCCAGGGACATGGCACATGACCCCTGGGTAGGGGGACTGGGGATTCAATTGGAGGCATCCTGGGGACGTGCAAATTGAGCAGTGGTCTGGAGAGATGCTCAAATTGGGAGGGTGGGGGAGATAGAGAAAAAGAAAGAGAGGAGAGAGAGAGAGAGAGGGCAGGCAGGGGGTGGATATGAGCAGAGAGTCATTTAAATAGGGTTGCCCCATGCCCTGGACAGTTTCAATGGTAGAGCACCTTTCTGGTTTGTGTAAGGTCTTGGGTTCCATCTTTAGCACCAAAAACAAAACAAAACAAGGGTTAAAAAGCATTGGAGAAGGTCTACTTTATTTGTTCAAGAGTCTTACTAAGCTCCTATTGTGCACCTGCCCCCAAGCTAGGAACTGAGAAGTCAGAGACTCTCTCCATGCCCACTCTCCAAGCAGAGGTTGAAAGGACACTGCAGTTTTCCTGCCTTCCAAATGGGGGGCCTTATGGGGAGGTGGCTGGGTTACTCTGCTTTCTGTTGCTATAACAAACACCTGAGCTGGGGATGTGGCTCAAGCGGTAGCGCGCTCGCCTGGCATGTGTGCCGCCCAGGTTCGATCCTCATCACCACATACAAACAAAGATGTTGTGTCTGCTGAGAACTAAAAAATAAAATATTAAAATTCTCTCTCTCTCACTCTCTCTTTAAAAAAAAAAAAGAAAAAAATACCTGAGAGAAATAAGCTTATAAGGAAGAAAATTTATTTTGTGTCACGGTTTCGAAGATTTCAGTCCACGGATGATTGACCGCGGTTTTATGCCTGTGGCAGCTTGGTACATCATGGTGGGAGCCCATGGCAGAGGAGGCCTGTTTGCCTCATGGCGGCCAGGAAGTTAAAGAGAGAGGAAGGACCTGGGGTCCCGATATCTACTTTGAGGACATGAACCCAATGACCTAACTTTTTTTCCCAGTAGGACTCACCTCTGAAGGGTTCTACTACCTCCCAATGGTGCCACAGGCTGGGGGCCATCCTTTTAACACATGGGCCTTTGGAGGGCAATTTATATCCTAACCATAGCAGTGGTTCTGAGAGTCAGTTGAAGATAATGCTTCTGCTAATCCCCCTGTGGCCCTGTCCTGCCTTGTTCCCTGGAGAGTCTGAAGTTGAGGGTGTGGGTGGAAGACAAAGCAGCAGACCCCATCAGATATATCCCGGAGAGAGCATCATTTGTATTTGGGAAAGAGGTTCTCAGTGATGTGCTCTTCTACTCTCTTCTCCCAGTCCCACCCCTTCCCCAAACACATGGGCACAAACACACACAGGGACATATGCTAGTGGACACATCTAGAGCCCTTGAGTCATGGTGGGGCCTGAGGACAGGTGTCTTTAGATGCTGGAATCTGGAAGGTCTTTGAAGCTCATGTAAAGAATCGGACTTTATTATTACAATTTGTAGAATTTTTTCAGTTGCAAATTCACTTTCATCAAGTGTAGCCTCTCATTTACAGAGAGACTGTGGAGCAGAGAATAGGGCAGTATGTGGTCACAGAGCCAGGGTTCCCCAGGCATCCGATGGCCAATCCCTGCTCCCAATCACTCTGAGATTCCTGGACATCCGACTCCAGTACGAGGAAATGATTAATTATTAATGTTTATAACACCCCAGGGACAGGTATCTGTGAACCATAAGCACCCACACTTCTTTCCAATATCCAGCCACTTAATCATGGTTTCAGCTGGGTCAGCATAACTGTCCCATAACCTTAGAAGTGGAGAGTGGTAAACGACTTAGCAGCCATTCCTGGGGGTGAAGGTCAAATTCGCAGGGTGCAGCTGGTGGCAGGAGAGTTGATAAAAATTGCTCTCTAGGAAACCCAGTTGTCTTCACGCAGATCAGAGCTGAGCCTTATTATGGCCTCTTTCTAGGCGTGAGTCACCTCTTACCTTTGTGTTACTTAGCTGCAGTTTTCAAGGCATTTTCACAAACATGATCTCAGTCGATCCCCAAACAGTGCTAAAGCTGGCCTAGGTGGATATTGTTTTCATGGGGAAAATAAAGATTCAGAGAGGGAAGTGACTCACCCAGAGCCACACAGACCCAAGGGCTTCTGTCCTCTTGTCTGGTCCTATCCCTCGGCGCTGCTCATCTGGAGGAATCCCAGGGCTGGACCACCATTTTACCTGGGCATTGACTTACAGTCCTTGGTGTGTTTGGGGGCTGTCCATGATCCCTCTGGACGTGTTAGGAACATTTGGAACAGTTTTCTGAGTCCATAGAGGTCATCAGACTTTCACTCTGAACAGGAAGAACAGCTGCTTTTAAATCAGTGTCCAGAGTCCTGTTGTGCCACCCCCTATACCTGTGATTACCTGATGGCGTCTCTTCTTGCTGGGTTCTGGGCTTTGCTGGGCACAGTCAAGGTCAAGGTGGGGACCTTGCTGACCTCAAGGGTTTGGCTGCTCTTGAAACTGAAATTCTCCAGGCAGCAAACATTAAGCCAGGAGACATGGATCTGAACAGACATGGCCTTTGGGCACATAGGTGGCTTCCTTCTGAGGAGGTGACAGATACAACACTGAGGCAGGTTCTGATGCAGCTGTGCCTCTGGATAGTTCTAAGCTCTGCTATAGTCTCATGTGGAACTATGCCCTTAATTTCTGTTTCTTCACCTGTAAATGAGCAACGGGAATACCTCATTCATAACTTTCTTGTACACCAATGTTAACTAGTTAGAAAATGTAATGTGAGCAAAACCAAGGAAAAGTGTGTAGGAAATGTGCAGTTCTCATCATGAAAATCTATTAAATGACATCGAGGTCATTAACCTCAATGGCAAAATACATCATGCTGAGAACTTTTAGTACTGTAAAATGCCCTGTGCTCAGCTGGGTGTGGTAGTGCACGCCTATAATCCCAGAGGCTGGGAAAGCTGAGACAGGAGGATGGCGAGTTCAAAGCCAGCCTCAGCAATGGCAAGGCACTAAGCAACGCAGTGAGACCCTGTCTCTAAATAAAATACAAAATAGGGCTGGGAGATGGCTCAGTGGTCGAGTGCCCCTGAGTTCAGTTCCCAGGAGCCACCCACCTCCCAATGCCATGTGCTGAAATGGCTAAGCTTTATGTAATTGTAACAAAAATATATAAGACATTTTGCTGGCTTGGTGGCACATGCCTGTAAGTTCAGCTAATTGGGAAGCTGAGATAATATGGCTCTTTTTTCAATATGAAAATTTATTACTACTGTAGTAAATGTACACTTTGGTCTTTTCTTCTTGCCTTTGTGTAAGACCAAAAGAGAGACATGGGCTACTTTAACAACCTTAAATCGGGCTCTAGGAATGTCCCCAACAGCATGATCTTTTTGACAACAACCAGAACTTCATCATTTTTCCTCAATAAAATCCAAGCAACCATAAGCCAATCCCACAAAACCAAAGGCTGAACGAATGTTTTCTCTAATATGTGGAAGCTAATTCACAATAAGGTGGGGGGCACTAGGAAAGAATAGTGTTACCTTATATTAGGTAGAGGGAAGTGATGGGAGGGGAGGGGAGGGGATGTGGGGATAGGAAAGATAGTAGAATGAAACAGACATTATTACTGTATGTATATATGTGACTGCATGACCAATGTGATTCTGCATCATGTATACTCAGAAAAATGAGAAATTATATCCCATCTATGTATGATATATCAAAGTGCATAAATGCATCTTACTGTCATGAATAACTAATTTAAAAAATTAAAAGAAAAATTCAAGCAACCGGGGCTGGGGTTGTAGCTCTGTGGTAGAGTGCTTGCCTCCCATGCATGAGGCCCTGGGTTCGATCCTCAGCACGACATAAAAGTGAATAAATAAAAATAAAGATATTGGTTATATCTACAAATAAAAATATATTTTAAAAATTCAAGCAATCATTATTGAATACAAAAACTGATTTTTCTTGCCATTCTTGATCAGCCTAACCCTGACACTTCCTGAGGGCAGAATTTGGCTATTTGGCTCTGCCTAAGTGGACTTTCTTGTATTTTTTACTATGCCACTTCTCGTCCTGCCAGTGACTATAGAGCTTCCTAGCCATACAAAGACTAGGACACTTTCCTGTCAGTACCACAGTGCTGGGTAAGTGCAGGGGCTTTCACATGCTAGGCAAGCACTCTGCCACTGAGCTGCAGCCCCAGCCCTATAAGGCTTTTTTTTTTTAAGTTGTTGATGAACCTTTATTTTATTAATTTATTTGTATGTGGTGCTGAGGATCGAATCCAGTGCCTCACACATGCTAGGCAATCGCTCTACCACTGAGCCACAATCCCAGCTCCAAGGCTTAGTTTTTAATCTGACAAAATGGATTCTTCTTGAACAATTCACCTGGAAAAAATAAGTGTATGAAAAAAGTCATCAAATTTCTGGGGAAAAAGGACAGGATGGCTCTACACTCTGATACTAAAATACATTATGAAATTTCAGTGATATAAATAGCATGAAATGGGAAAGGGAGAAGCCACTCATGGAAAAGAAGAGGCAGCTCAGGAACACATCGTGTGTAGAAAGATGAGTTGGTGGTTATCTGATGAACGTGATAGAAAGTAGGGGAAAGGCTAGTTGTTAAGACACGGTGTTGGAATAATACGGGGAAGTGAAGCTAGATTCCCACCTTGCTTCATGTACTAACAAGCTAAATGTAAAATCTTACTTTCTTTACATGGGAGATGGGGGTAAAGACGGTTGTTCCCTCACAGCTTAATTGTAGGGGTAACGTTGTAGTGACAGTCTTTATGCTTTGAATATAGCCCTTGCTGCTCTGCCACTGCAATTTATTTTTAATAAGGACTTTTTTTTTCTGTTCTTTTCTCCCTCCTCCTCCTTAATCCCCACCTCCCTAATCTCAGAGAAAACAGAATTACCTTATTTTTTGGTACTTGCTATTGAATCCAGGGATGCTTAACCATTGAGCCACATCCCCAGCTTTTAAATATTTTATTTAGTGACAGTTTTAAGTTGCTGAGGCTGGCTTTGAACTTGAGATCTTCCTGCCTCAGCCTCCTAAACTGCTAGGATCACCGGTGTGTGTCACCATGCCCATCTCAGAATTACCTTTCTTCCTCATTCGAGGCAGAGTTATCTGTCCTTTAGCACACACCTACCACAGGAACAAAGTAATTCAGAATTTGGAGATGGCACCAGAAGATCTCAGAAATGACTATCTCCTAAGTTAACAAGAGATTTACAACTGACAGACAACATGTGGAATGTACATTTGAATCACCTCTTTAAAAGCTCCCTGCTCCCCATGATGGGCGGAAGCACAGCCTCTGGGGCAGAAGTCCCCTGTATTTCTACTTTACTAGCAAAGCAACGAAACTTCTTTTTTCCTTTTTCTCAAAACCATGTCTTTGTTATTGAATTGGTCCTGGGGGAAAGGACTGAGCTTTTGGTAACAAATTGGGCACCCCAGATGGGACCCAAGAGCAGCCACCACTCCAGTTTTCTTGGGCAGGCCTCACTTCCATGCTGAGGATGCAAGGTGGCTGGCAAATGTGTTGAGAGCCAAGTGCTGGAGAGTTAAGAGATGGATAAGTTTGCTTCTGGTTGAAGCAGAGGAGCTATTCCTGTGTGTAAAGGGAGGGACTGAGGGATGGGTCCCAGCAGCTGCTAAAGATCTTTTTGCTTTGAGAAACTCCTGTCTTTTCTCCCTGAGCCGCACAGGTTGCTCCATAATGGCCCACTTTGAGATAAAGTAAAGTTGCGACACCCCTCGACCGTCTGGTAAGGCACCACCCATCTGGTCTTGCACACCAAGATCCTTGATTCCACACATCTGATTCCTTTTGGTGTGAGCATCTGGTCCCTTTTCATGGAGACATCTGTGGTGCCACTAGTGTAAAAGTCATGGTTAAGCAGAACTCAAGAACTTAGGGATATTCTGGTCTGTTCTAGGTTCTCATCTGTTTCTTGGGCTTGGGTTTTGGAATTTCCTCTGGTTGTCCATGTTTGCATTTGTGACTGACCCTTTGAGGACATGGGCAATACTGCACTGATCCTACAGATAGTCTCCTGGGAAAGAACTTGGTCTGTTTTAAATGTTCCTGTCTGCAGCTATGGTTTTGGGGATCCTTTCTTGTTTTCTGTTTCTTTTTTGTACAAGAGTCGGTCTGTCAGAGGTGAAGTGGAAGAAAGGACCACCGATAGGTATAAGCCTATCTAAGAAAAATATAATGTTTTACTGTAATGATCTGGCTGTTGAATAGCTTTTGAATTAGTATACAATCTTGCCGTAGGAGTTTGTTTGTCAGGGGCAAAGTAAGTGGAAGACATTTGTATGTGCAGGTCTGTCTGTTTTAAATGTTCCCATCTGTCCATCATGACTTTGTTGCTGAAAGCTCCGTCCTTGTCCCCTATGCCAATCCAACAAGAGGACACAATTTTCGAGAAAAAGGAAAAAGACGGAAAAAAGAAAAATTGCTTTGCTAGCATAGGAGAATCACAGGGAACTCCTGTCCCTAAGGCTGTGTGATTCTGCCCGTCTGCAGGAACAGGGGGCTTTTATAGAGGTGATTCAGAGAAAATGGGATTAGGGAGGAAAAGGTTAGGGAAAAGAAGATCAGAGAGGAGAAGATCAGGGAAAAGAAGATCAGAGAAGATAAGGGAGAAGATTAGGGAAAAGAAGATCAGAGACAAGAAGGTTGAGAAAAAGAAAAAAAAAAAAAACATGTAAGTTTCAAAGCCACAAGAGATAGTCAAAGCATCAGGTGAGCCCCTATTACAATTTCAGGGATTCTTTCTGTTTTTTTTTTTGTATCTATTTCTTTTTTGGTATGTGTTATTGGCCTTTTAAGCTATGGGCCACGCTGCATTGATCTTACTGGTACTCTCTTGGGAAGGAAGATCTTGGTTGAGTGGGTCAAAGGTATAAGCCTGTATAAGAAAAAGGTGTTTTTCTGTAACACAATTTGGCCTTTGAATGGTTTTCTGGATTATTATACAATCTTGCCTCTGGATTGGTCTGTAAAGTATATAAAGAAATTCTATATGTACAGGCATTTATGCAGTTGCATGATAAGAAGTCTGAACAGTCAGAAATTAAGTTAAGGATACAAAATGCACTGTCTCAGGTGTATAGATGGAACAGTGGCCCACTTTTTGCCTCGAATATAGCCCTTGCTGCTCTGCCACTGTTGACTTATTTTTTAAATGAGCATTTTCTTTCTTTTCCTCTCTCCCTGCTTCTCCTTAATCTCTCCCCCTTCCTAATCTCAGGGGTAACAGGATTACCTTCCTTCCCATCCCAGGCAGAGTTATGTGCTGAGCACACACCCACCACAGGAACAAAGTCATCCAGACTTTGGGGATGGTACCAGAAGATCTCAGAAATGGCTGTCTCCCAAATTAACCAGTGAATGACAACTCCTAGAGAAAACACGTGGAATATAGCCTTTGAGTCACCTCTTTAAAAGGCCCCCTGTACTGCTGATGGGCAGAGTCACAGCCTCTGGGACAGGAGTCCTCAGTGTTTCTCCTTTATTAGCAAAGCAATAACTCTTCTTTTTCCTTTTTCTCAAAACTGTATCCTCAATATTGGATTGACATCAGGGACAAGGACTGAGCTTTTGACAACACAAGGATAGTAGGAAACCAGGAGAAAAGGTTAAAAAGATATTTAAATCCTTTCGGCCCTGTGCTGGCACTGCTTCTCAGCATGGCCTTAGGCAGATGCTGATCATCTCTCTGTGGATCAGGAACACTATCCCTGGGCTAGAAAAAAAAAATCTCAGGAAAACTGCCTGGGCTGTAGAAAATAGGCAAAGAGAAACTGGCCTCTGCCCTGCCTTCCTGCCCCTTTTGCCCCATATGGGGGTGGAGACTGCTGGCTACAAGGCTGTATGTTCTAGCACTGTTAATTTGTGACCTGGTGTTGCTGAAATCTCGGTTCTTGTCCCAGATGCCAATCCAATAATGAGGACATGATATTGAGAAAAAAGAAAAAGACAGTGTATTGCTTTGCTAGCTAAGGAGAAACACAGGGGACTCCTGTTCCAAAGGCTGTGATTCTGCCCATGGGGAGGAACAAGGGGTTTTAAAAGAGGTGATTCAGAGAAAATGAGATTAGAGAGAAGAGATCAGGAAGGAGAAGGTTAGGGAAAAGAAGATCAGGGAGGAGAAGGTTTGGAAAAAGAAAAAAGAGAAACGTGTATGTTTTAAAGCCACAAGGGATTATTGTCAAAGCATCAAGTGAACCCCTGTTATACTGGGGACAGGAATAGTGCCCCTTTTTAAAATCTGACAGGACTCCCCATTTGGCCAGGGGATATCTATCACTAGAGCAGAGCAATTCTTTTTTTTTTTTTTTTTTACTAGGGATTGAACCCAGGGGCGTTCAACAACTGAGCCACATCTCCAGCTCTTTTCATTTTATATTTTGAGTCAGGGTCTTGCTAAGTTAATTAGGGCCTCCCTAAGTTGCTGAGACTGGCTTTGAACTTGTGATCTTCCTGCTGGAGCAGCTGGGATTACAGTCATGAGCCACCATACCCAGCTCAGAGCAGTTCTTGCTTTGACAATATTCCATCAAACTAAATGTACAAAGAGACTATCAGGGCAAACAGTTGCATCCAGAAAAGAAAAAAACCAAAAACTAAAGCCAACCTGTGTTTTGTTGGCAGCCCCTGCAAAGGGAAGCCTAAAGAAAAGGATGGAAAGACGTCCTCCATTGAATATCTATATGCCTAGTGTAAGAAAAAGATTAACAGGACACTCTGGATACAATTAACAGTGGGGTACTCACTTAAAGTTGGTGGCATTGTGATAATGTTAAGGGAGACAGGTCAGGCTCAAAAATACCCTGTGCTCCAACCCCTTGAAAAAAGATTAGTGTGTAACAATGGTCCACCTTATGCTTTGAATATAACCCTTGCTGTTCTGCCACTGGGACTTATTTTTAAAATGAACATTTTTCTTTCTCTTCCTCTCTCCCTGCTTCTCCCAAATCTCTCCTTCTCCCCAATCTCAAGAGAAACAGGATTACCTTTCTTCACCATCCTAGGCAGAGTTCTGTCCTTCAGCACACACCCACCACAGGAACAAAGTAATTCAGACTTTGGGGATGGTATTAGAAGATCTCAGAAATGACTTATTTCCCAAATTAATAAGTGAATTACAACTCTGGACAGAATACGTAGTGTAAGGACAGGCACCAGTGACCAAAAGGAGGCAGATTAAAAGCTGCTGAACAAGGCTTTATTGAGACTTGCTCCCAGGAGAGACCCCCCCCCCCCCCAGTTCAACAGAGCGGGTCCGAGGAATCACACCCAGGCTTAGTTGGATTGGAATTTTATTGGGCTTAAGGCAGAAAGGGAGGTTTTTAGAGACCCTTGTCCTCCTGGGGTTGGTTGGGAGATCTTGCTGAGATCTATGTCCTTCCAGGATTGGTCAGGAGACCCTGCTGATTGACAGATGGTTATAAGGCACCATCACTACGTCTGTTGGCACCAGATTGGTTGTTCTTTTGCTCCCACAGGTTGCCTGGTGCTTTGGTTCCTTAGGCACCTCAAACTGACCTAACACGTAGAATCATCTCTTTAAAAGCTCCCTGCTCCCCTTGATGAGCAGAATCAGAGCCTCTGAGACAGCAGTCCCCCGTGTTTCTCCTTTTCTAGCAAAGCAATAAAACTTCTTTTCCCTTTTTCCCGTATCTTGTTACTGGATTGGCATTGGGGTCTGCTTTTGGTAAAAAAGGCATAGTTTATGTATTTGTCAGATTGTCTGGCCTTCTCCTGGGATGAAATTTATTGTGTAAATTGAATGCACAGATAGCATTCATAAGAATTGTTTCAGAATATGAATTCAAGAAAGGGTCTGAAACTAGAAAAAAGATATAAGAAAGTTATAGGTATGGAAATATATTTTAGTATGGAAAATTAGAAAGTAAAAGAAAGTTTCTGGATGAGAAAATATTTTGTATGTTAAAGTAATATTCTTGTGCTGAAATTCAAGATGAAAGAGAGGACAAAGGATGTAAACAAGTCGTAGAATGTCCAAGTAAGTTGTAGAAGGTTTATGGAAAGTAAATCTCAAAAAGTGTGTGTATGGCTGGGTGCGGTGGTTCACGCAGGTAATCCCAGCAGCTCAGGAGGCTAAAGTAGGGGGATCTCGAGTTCAAAGCCAGCCTCAGCAATGGCAAGGCACTAAGCAACTCAGTGAGACCCTGCTTCTAGATAAAATAAAAAATAGGGCTGGGGATGTGGCTCAGTGGTCAAGTGTCCCTAAGTTCAACCCTGGTAACAAAACAAAAAAGTATATTTGATGAAATTGGCTATAATTAGCACAAAGTTATTCAAATTTTAATGTACTGATATGAAGTAAAGTCGGAAACGTTGATCTGCCCTTATCAAGAATTTTTTGTGTCTGTTAGGTTTAATTACTTATAGAAAGTAAGTTTTAAAGGAATTAGGGTTTATAGCTGTTTATTTATTTATTTATTTATTTTTTTAGTTTTCGGCGGACACAACATCTTTGTTTGTATGTGGTGCTGAGAATCGAACCCGGGCTGCATGCATGCCAGGCGAGCACGCTACCACTTGAGCCACAACGCCAGCCATGTACCTGTTTTAAATGATTACTCTCTAACTGGTTAAATAAACAACTGTTATTTTAGGTTATAACAATATAGTTGATACCCTAAATATATGTGACTAGATATATGTATACATCTGAGGACTATGTTTGTATGAGACTTGTCTAAGTGTAATAAAGAAGTTTATAAAATGAAAGTTTATGTAGGTTTATCAGCAAGATAACCAATAAATGTTCTTTTTATACATTGTATCTGACAGAAGGGCCACACTGCCATTTGAAGACCTGTCTTATATCTGTTTGCTTTGACTAAGTGGATTTCTGATCATTAACCCTGAACTCTGTTCCTTTTTTTAAAAAATTTAAATTTGTTTTAATTAGTTATACTGGACAGTAGAATGCATTTATGCACTTTAATATATCATACATAGATGGAGCAAAATTTCTTATTTTTCTGATTGTATGTTTTGTAGAATCACATCGGTCATGCAGTCATATACATACATAAAGTAATAATGTCTGTTTCACTCTACTATCCTTCCTATCCTCACATCCCCTCCCCTCCCCTCCCTTTATTCCCCTCTACCTAATCTAAGTATTCTTTCCTAGTGCCCACCCCTTTATTGTGAATTAGCATCCCCATAGTAGAGAAAACATTCAGCCTTTGTTTTTTTGGGGGGATTGGCTTAGTTTGCTTAGCATGATATTCTCCAACTCCATTAATTTAACAGCAAATGCCATAGTTTCATTCTTCTTTAAAGCTGAGTAGTATTCATTGAATATATATATACCACATTTTTTAATCCATTCATCTATTGAAGGACACTTAAGTTGATTTCATAGTTTAGCTATTGTGAATTGAGCTGCTATAAACATTGATGTGGCTGAATTACTATAGTATACTGATTTTAAGTCCTTTGTATATAAACCAAGGAGTGGAATAGCTGGGTCAAATGGTGATTCCATTCTGAGTTTTCTGAGGAATCTCCATACTGCTTTCCAGAGTGGTTGCATCAATTTGCAGTTCCACCAGCAATGTATGAGTGTTTACCTTCCCCCTCCACCACCACCACCACATCCTCGCCAACATTTATTTTTGCCTGTATTCTTGGTGATTGCCATTCTGACTGGAGTGAAATGAAATCTGAGTGTAGTTTTCATTTGCATTCTCTAATTGCTAGAGATGTTGAACACTCTTCATATATTTGTTGATCAATTGTATTTCTTCTTCTGTGAAGTGTCTGTTCAGTTCCTTAGCTCATTTATTGATTGGGTTATTTGTCTTTTTGGAGTGAAGTTTTTTTTTTTTTTTTGAGTTCTTTATATATCCTTGTGATTAATGCTTTATCTGAGATGCATGTGGTAAAGATTTTCTCCCAGTCTATAGGTTCTCTCCTCACATTATTGATTGTTTCTTTTGCTGAGAAGCTTTTTAGTTTGAATCCAACACTGTTTCTTAAATGTAGAAGATATTTAAGGCTAACCTTTGATTTTTGCTAGTACTGCTAACTCATGCAGACCTGTATGACTGTTACCTCACAGTATGAATTCTAAACTTTACTTTGAAAGTTAAACTTAGCTTGGGAGAGTACTTAAATGTAAACCTTAGGAGAGCAGCTTACCAAGTTGGTATTATCCAAATTAAAACTGTCTGTAGCAATAGTCTTCTTCAGATTTATATAGAACTAGCAAATTCTATTGGTATTTATTTATGTCATTTAATGTTTTATAACTGGATAAAGGTAACTGGTTGTAAATGTATTTTTGGAAGGTAATAAAGAGAGCCTAATTTGTTCAAAGGTTGACATTGTGGAACATGAAAACATTCTGCCACCTTTTCCACAAAAGGAAAGTTAAGTACTCTCTTACCCTTTCTGTTTGATTATGTTTCAGATGTAATGCTGTATTATGTTAACTGATATTCAGATAGACTCAGGAAATAATTAATGAGAACTTTGTAGAATGATATTTTCAAAGGAGCCAAAGATCAGATTCAGAAATAAAATACTTAGCCTCACTAAGTTAAGGCTGCAATGCTCTTCCTTCTCCATGTTAAGATGGCTCTAAAGTAGGCTAGAATTAAACTGACTTAAGGTTGTGTTCAAAATATAGATTTTTTTGTTGTAATATTACTGTGACCTCAAAGTAAACAGGGGATAGGATACAAAAAACTTCAGTAAAGTTTTGAGTAAATTGTAAAAGGTATTTAGGTTTGTAAAAGAGTTTTTAAAAAGTAAAGCTTGTATGTAGTTGAGTTGATAAAAATATGGATCTTTGTAGAGGCTAAATAGACACCAAAGACACATTAGTGTTCTTTTGCATTTTCCTTATACAACTTTATAAATGTTGCCTATTTAGTGTTTTGCAGAATTATTACTTCTAATGGAACAATCTGAAATAATTTAAGACAATAAATCATCACCTACAGGATAGATAGAATAGAATGCTGACTTCCAGTACTAATACTGACCCCAATTAAATAAAAGGGGTAATTGTAAAATTATAGATATGGAAGTTAAAATTCATTACTCCCACTGTACGACTGGAGAAACTGGCCTGCTGGATGTTTAAAACCAAAAACTTGGAGACCAAAGTCAGGGAAGTAAAATTACCAAGGAAAAAGCAGCCAATATTTTGGCCTTTACCTTCTAAGATCAACTGGACCCAGAAAACCATGGGACCCTTCTAAGAGCCCTGCAACTTGGGTGAGTCACCTGACTTTACCAGATCAGGAGGACTGAGAGGACCCTAGAGAACAGGAAGCCAAATAATGCACATTCTGCAAAGAGGAGGGTCATTGCAGTAAAAATGTCCCTGGTCCTTCAAAGGGAAGCCACATATAATTATTAAGACCCTGACCCATCCTGTATATGGCTTGACAAGTAGAGGAAAGCTAAAGGAGCCAAGGGCCTTCACATACGTTCCCAAGAGCGATCTTTGAGGAATCTCAGCTGACCTAAGAGTAGATAAGAACAACATCAATTTTGACCAACTAGGTCTTAAACACCTGGCAGGACAATATAACCAAAGCACAGTCATACATTTACATTTAAAAAGAAAGAGTGATTTTTTTTAATGTAATTTAAGATGTACACTTGTACATCTTGTGCCCTACCAAAATTAAGAAAAGCTGGAGGCTATACAGGAAGGGTTCTTGTGTGGGAGTGCCTAATAATAATGATCATAAAGGACTTAGAGACACAAGTTTGTCCTGAATCAGTATGGACCTATCTCATAGATCTACAAATCTTCCTAATCTCCTACATAGATAAACTTGATCTGTTTTTCACCAGCATGATTATGAGTTACTGTCTTCATAGTTCTCAAAGACTGGCTGAAATACTAATTAATTTTTTGCTAATTGTCTACAAAAACATAATACTGTAGTGTCTTTATCATTGTCCTAGCATGGATCCCTCTTTATGTATACCTTGTCAGTCACCTACCAATTGCCACCATGGACCTCTGGACTGCCCTGATTCTGAATATCCTTAACTGACCATATCCCACCTATAGAGAACAAGGAACGTGGATCACTTTCCCCACAGCTTTGTCCTTTCTCAGCAGGAAGTAACTTGGAGATGTCTTCACCCATTTTTCCATAGAAATGGAATGTAGAAATTGGCAGTGGGGAAATTTAACAGTGGTCCACTTTATGCTTTGAATTATAGCCCCTGCTTCTCTGCCATTGCAACTTATTTTTTAAAGGATGTGTTTCTTTCTCTTCCTTCTCCTTCCTAATCACCCCCCACCTCCCTCATCTCAGGGAAAACAGGATTACCTTTCTTCCCCATCCTAGGCAGAGTTACCTGTGCTTGAGTACACACCCACCATAGGAACAAAATCATGTAGACTTTGGGGATGGTACCAGAAGATCTCAGAAATGACTGCCTCCCAAATTAACCAGTAAATTACAACTCCTATGGAGAACCTGTGGAAAGTAGCATTTGAATTCCCCCTGTTCCCCTTGATGGGTAGAATCACAGCCTCTGGGACAGGAGTCTCCTATGTTTCTCCTTTGCTATCAAAGCAATAAACCTTTTCCCCTTTTCTCAAAACTGTGTCTTTGTTATTGGACTGGCATCAGGGAAAAGGATAGAGCTTTCAGGAACAAAGTGAAATAATGCATATAAATTTGTTAGTGCTCTGTCCATCTTACCCACCCAGTAATTATTAGCAGGGATTACTATTGGTTATAATTGGTTCAGATGGATTATTGTCTAAACATATAATGAAAAAAATTTACTGAAAATTGAAGCAAATATTTCTCTGAACTCAAGATGGAAAATTTTCTTTTTTTTGTGTGTGTGGTGCTTGGGATTGAACCCAGGGCCTTGTGCATATGAGGCAAGCACTCTATCAGTTGAGCTATATCCTAAGCCCCAGAATGGTTTTTGAAGAAGCAAAGGCAGAGACCAGTCAAGCCAGTGTGCACCAACAACTCTTAAACCTTTACGTTCTTTGACCCAGTGAGTCCACTTTTAGGAAATTTATCCTAAGTATGTTCTGGGGTGAACATGCAAAGATGGTTATTAAGCATTTTAAAAATAATACCAAATGTAGAAACAACTTAAATGTCAAAATGGGAATGTTTACAGGAAAAGCCTTTGTCCAACTGCACAATGGACTATTATGAAGTCAAAAAGTTAAAAATCATCATATTGAACATTGATTAGGGAAATGCTTAGGTTACAAAGTAATCATGACACGAATTGGTAGATATATATATGTGAACACACCAAAAGGTACTCAGAAATGGTTGTCTCAATGCAGTGGGAATTATCTGAGGTTTGTTTTCCTTTACTCTTTTCAAATCCACTACAATAAACCTGCTTATTTTATAATTCCATCTGATTTAATAGGTTTTTTAAAAATAACATTTATCTTATGGACAAACATCTTTTAAAAATAAGTTCTTTTTGGTTATACATGACAGTAGAATCCATTTTGACATAATTATAAAAGTATGGAATATTTCTTGTTTTGATTCAGTCCCTAGTACACTTCTTCCTCTTCTTTCCTCCAACCCCGACTCCCTTCATTCTATTGATCTTTCTGCCATTTGCCCATAGTTATTTTTTTAAACTCGTTTGCTCCTTTATTTTTTATTTTTTGCTTTTTAAAATTTATTTATTTATTTATTTTTTAAATAAATGACAATAGTGGAATGCATTACACTCATTATTACTTATATACAGCACAATTTTTCATAACCCTGTATATAAAGTAATTTCTTGTGGATGTATATGATGGTGAGATTCACTGTGGTATATTCATATGTGAACATAGGAAAGTTATGTCAGATTCATTCCACTGTCTTTCCTCGTCCCATCTCCCCTCCCTTCCTTTCATTCCCCCTTTGTCTACTCCACTGAACTCTTCAATAGGGTTTTTAAAAATCTATTTTACAATTTTAAAGAACTGGAGCCTTGCCAGGTAATAATACTTTGAAGGAATATTTATTGAATAGAGATTTATAAAAGATGCATCATCTCCATCTTGTTTCTCAAACTGCAGTAAATTTGGGGTTTCTGCCAATATGTGATTATAAGAACATGTCCACAACATCTTCTCCTAGATGTTACTTTATATTAAAACAAACTATGGGAGAAATACAAAATGCCCTTCATTTCTTTTTTCCAGGTATAGAGCAGAGACCTGGGCAGCCATCCACTCCCAGATGGTGGCTGCTTCAGGCAGGTCCTCTTCACTAACCCTGCCGTGGGCTGCTTTTGGAGATTAGGAGAGGTCTGCTACAAGCCATGACACTTAGGTGACATTTGTCCCCATACCCAGACCTGAGAGAGTCAGCCGTGTCTTGGGCATTCTTGAGAGCTCACAGGCCTCCAGAGCCAAAGATTCCCTCAGGTAGAGTTTTGCTTCCCAGAAGGTTCTAAAACAAACAGTGATAAGCAAACGAAATGCTAGAAGCTGGCAAGCAGCCAGCTTGGGTCTGGATATTGGGCTTTGGTGGCATGAGCCCAGAAGAGACTGAGGGCCCTCAGCCCGTCAGCTTGTTGGGACAGCTCCTCCTAAGCATCCTGGGCTCCCTCAGCAGCCATGCCTTCTGGGCAGAATGAGGAGCAGAAAAGGGAATGCAGCCGGCCCAAGTGGAGCTGGTCCAGGACCTGGGGCAGGCAGGGCTAGCAGGAGTGCCGTGGGGCTGGGCGACACCAGCTGTCTGTACAATACCAAGCCTGGCACCATGACTGAGGGGGCAGGTTACCAGGGCAACCCGCATCTCAGGCTTCTGAAGGGGTCTAGGGATTGGATGTCCTGGTGCCCAGCCATGGCATATCCCATGCTGCGGGGGCACTGAAGAAAGCACCAAAGAAACAGGGGCACTGCCTGGAGGCAGGTGAGGCAGTGGTCTTCCCAAGGGTGGCCCTGCTCTCACTGGGTGGGCTGCAGCTCAACCATGGCTTGGTTTATGAGGGAGACCGTGAGGACAGCCGCTCCGCAGGGGAAGGCGCTGGGGCAGGTTACAGGGTCAGAACCTATGCTAGCTGTAAATCTTCATCTTTTCTCAATTCACAGTTGCCAGATTATTTCCGTTTTGTAGATGAGGAAACTGAGGCTCAGAATTGATCCATGGAGAGAGAGGAATTGCTAACTGGAGATGAGGGATTCACACCCATGTTTATGAGCCCCCTGAACCAGGCTGTTTCCACTGCTCCCTGCTCTGTCATTATGGAATCCACTCCTAGGCCCCAGCCATTGTCACGGACCTGCCACTGCAACCCCAGGCCCCTCTCAGGCCCGACAGCCCCTGTGATCCCAGGCCTTGCTCCCTTCATCAAATTTCTAGGGATTCAGCTGAGCTTCCTCTTTGGGAATGCTGTCACTGTTCTCTTCATCTGGGGACATGGCTGAGGGTGGAATGCTGACTTCCTCTCTTTCTGCCTCCCACACTGGCTCATGGGCCCTGTTCCTCCCACTGTCTCTGGTCTGGTTTTCCTTGGGAAGTTGGGCAAGCAATCGTCGGAATAGTTAGCATGAGGCTATGGAGGTTCTAGAACTGACCTGAGCTCTCCCATACCCTTCCCTCATCTGTGGTTCCTGACTCCCTCTAAGGTCATTAGAAACCCAGGTAGATCCTGAACTCTGCTTTTATGGGTAAGAGTTAAGCTTATTAAGACCCCACCCCCCTGCCCCAATTCTGTTCTTTCCCCTAGTCCTTTTCTCTGGTCTCCACCAGTGGCCAGAGGTGGTGAAGGCAGTGGGGGGCTCCTCCTTACTCAGATGGGGCTCCTTGCTTCTCTGATGCCGTCCTGCCACAGTCACCCACACTGGGAAGGCCAAAACTGGGGTGTTTTCTGTTTAGGCTCATTTTGATGTGCAGAAAACAGAGATCAATTTTCTTGGTCCTTTTCCCAGACTGTCACAGCCAAATGCCTTGCCAGGGGCTCAGTCATAGGCCCTGGGCTTCCAGGAAAGGCCCTGGCTGCAAAAAGTCTGTGTGATCTGTGCAAAAGCTGAAACTGTTTGTAGCCTCAAGCTCATCTCGGCCTTGTGTGAAGGGGGGCAAGTCAAGCCCCAACTTGTAGGTTCCTAAGATGGAGGAGGATTAGTCTGGAGACTTCCCAGGGTCACACGGTCCTCCCCATAAATTATTGCATGTCTCAGCTCTTTCTAAGGAAGAAGAACCACCCTTAATTTGCTCTGTTTCCTAGTCTCTTATTTTGGCATGAGCAGTCCCCTGACCCTACTTGACCCTAGAGAAAGAAGCAGTCCCAGAACTGACCTCCATGACCAGAGCTTGGAAACACAGGAGTTGGGAGTTCACTGTTTTTGTTTTCTAAGTTAATGAAATATACGAAACCATTTCTTTCTCTCCCTAGCAAGGGAAATAGGTGTGGGGGTTCACCCCATGGATTCCGAGACACACAGAAGTCACCCACAGCTCTGTGAGGTCTGTCAAGATGGCAGCCCAGGGCTGCCCAAGAGGGACATGAATCTTTGTTTCATGGAGTTGTTGAGTGAGGTAAACAGCAATACTTACACCATTCCTGGAACATAGACTGAATAACTGTTGGCTGTGAGTGAACTTTAGAATCATGACCCTTTGGGTGACCGAGTCATTCATGAATAAGATAGCAATATTCACTGGGTGGAGGATCCACAGAGCAGGCCTGGTGTGGGGATGAAAGACCCGCCCTGACTTAGAATCCAGAAATAAACAAGGAGCTGCAAGTGACAGGCACTCCATACATAGTAATTGAATAAAATGTAAAAATAGATGTGTAATAAGTTATCACGGGAATGTGCAAGGTGTAATCCAAATCCAGCCCAGGACCCCCTGGGGAGGTGAAACCAAAGCAGAGTCTAAGTATAAAAGGATTTAGTCAGGGCCTTCTCCACAACCTTGGGCCCTTTCTTTTCTTTTCTTTTTTTGGTACTGGGAATTGAACTCCGGGGCGCTCGACCACTGAGCCCCATCCCCAGCCCTATTTTGTATTTTATTTAGAGACAGGGACTCACTGAGTTGCTTAGTGCCTTGCTTTTGCTGAGGCTGGCTCTGAACTCACGATTCTCCTGCTGCAGCCTCCCGAGCCTATCTTTGGGCATTTTTGAAGAGCTTAGTGAGGAAAAAGAGTAAAACATTCAAACGCTCATGGCCCAATGTATGGATTTAAAAAATGTGGTATATACATGCAAACAAAAAATATTATTCAGTTTTGAAAAAGAAGGAAATCCTGATGTTTATAACACTAGAAAATGGACCTGGAGCACTTCATGCTAAGTGAAATAAGCCAGGGCCCAAAAGACAAATGTTGCATGATTTTTAAATTTTTTTTTGTTCTTTTTAGCTACACATGACAGTAGAATATATTTTGGCATATCATACATACATGGAGTATAACTTCCCATTTTTGTGGTTGTACGTGATGTGAAGTTACATTGGTTGTGTCTTCATGATCTTTCTTATATGTACAATTTAAAAAGCCAAACTGGTAGGAGAGAGAAGAATGTTAGGGGCTGGGGTGAAGGGAAATGGGAGATGTCAGTCAAAAGGTACAGAGTTGCAGTGATGCGGTTTGAGAGATTTAACATAGAGCATGGTGACTGTAGTTGACAATACTGTATTATATATCTGAAATTTGTTAAGCGGGTAGATCTTAAATGTTCTCACTATACATGCACACGTGTGCGCGCGCACACACACACACACACAAGAAAATGGTTATAGTGAGAAGTGAAGAATATGTTAATTAGCTTCACTGTGGTGATCATTTCACATTGCATATGTGTATCAGAATAGCAAGCTGTACTCTTAACTATATACCATTTTTATTTGTTCATCATATCTCAATAAAACTGTTTTTTTTTTTAAGTCACTGTTCAATATAGATGAGGTCCAAAAATTACTTTCCCAGGATAAGTTAACTCCATGTTGTTGCCAATAACCTAGCAGAAGGAGGCCACGGGAGAGTCCTCTCCCTCTCTTCCTGCCTCCCTTCCATCCCACTGTTCCCACTACAACCCTTCCAGGCTCTGCTCTGAGCAAACACCAGGAATCCTAGTAAATGTCTCTGGGCAGCTCGGCTCGCTTTTCACAAAGGCTTCCTGGCCGTCACGTGCTCACATTATTTTTCATGGCCTTCAACACTTATTGTGATCAGAAGTGTAAAACTATGCAGCAAAGATCTAACATTTTTTGAGCAAGATCTCATGTAATGTCCCTAACAATCTATGAGAGCAGTCCTAGCACTGCTGAATTTGAAGCATAGAAAAGTGACCTGTCTAAGAACGACAGAGTTAGCAAGCCGTGAGGTTCAAATCCATACACCTGACTCCCGAGTGCTTGGATTTAACCCCTCGGCTGCCTGTCTCTCAGCAGACCCAGAGCAGACTGCTCAAGTTGGCCTGAGGAGATTCCCTCCTTTAGTTCCCAATTTCCAGGTAACCCCAGCCCTTCTAGTCTCCTCACTTCTGGGTATTTCCTTTCAGAGACACACAGACCATGGAGTTGAAAGCTCACTTCTTCTTCTTCTTCTTCTTCTTCTTCTTTTTTTTTTTGATGAGTTAACATCAGATTATTTATTTTGCTTACACAAAATAAGGACAAGGGAACTTCATTATTTTACCAGTTGAGAATGGCTGTTCTCCTTCCAATCCAGATTTCTCTTGGAGGACCAGATGTGTCAGCTTGGTTTGATTGACTCCATGTTTTGTTCTTTTTCCCCCTGGAATATTGTCTCTGTTGAAAAAGTGGCTTCATAAAGAAGGTGGCAGCAGGAAAATTTCAGAATCCAAAGCTTAAAAATAAGTCTTGGGCAGTGTGGGGTTATTTTCAGTCTCTGGGGGGGATCATCCGGTGTCCGGGGCCTGGGGACAGAGGCAAAGTCCCCAGCCGCCCATCTAGGAGATATCACTCTCAGTAGCATTTGGTGTCCTGACCTGTGCTTGCCCAGGATGACGGTGGGTAAGGAGCAGCAGGTCACAGGGGCCCCCTGACCCTCTGGGAGACAGAGCTCTCCCTGGGCAGACCCTGGGGCTGAGGGTCAGCGGCCAGGGGAGAATCAATGACTGTTCCCGCCTGTGGTCCTGGGGCAGGGATGCAGGAGGCAGCCAGTGTCACAAGACGTCCCTGTCCCCAGCCAGGCGGGGCGCCTGGCTAAGCGAGGAGAAACACGGTGTCCCTCCTCAGGGCCTGGCCCCTGTGCCTGGTCTCACTTCCTCCCCGGCACCGCCTGGAAGGGGAGGAAATGACACCCAGGGGAAGGCCGGGAAGTGAGGCCACCGTTACATTTAAGTTCAGGGTGTGACAGCTCAGTCTGCCTTCCAACAGGCTCCCCTTCATGGGCCACAGCCCTTCTGAGAGTCACGCCCTGTCCTCTATAGGCACAAGGACCCAGAAGTTCCAGGGACATGTCCATGTTTAGGCCCTCGAATACGGAAGTTCCTCCGGCATCCATATTTAGGCCCCCAGATCTGGAAGTTCCTCAGGCACACGTCCATGTTTAAGCCCCAGGATCCGGAAGTTCAATGGGTGCACGTCCATATTTAGGCCCCCAGATTAGGAAGTTCCTCGGGCGCACGTCCATGTTTAGGCCTTAGCATCCGGAAGTGCCTCAGGTGCATGTCCATGTTTAGGCTCTAGATTCCAGAAGTTCCTCAGGCGTCCATATTTAGGCCCATGGATCCGGAGGGTCCTTGGGTGCACGTCCATATTTAGGCCCCCGGATCCGGAAGTTCCTCGGGTGCACGTCCATGTTTAAGCCCCCAGGTCCAGAAGTTCCTCAGTCCTCCATGTTTAGGCCCTTGGATCCGGAAGTTTCTCAGTTGCACATCCATGTTTAGGCTCCAGGATCCGGAAGTTCCTTTGGTGCACGTCCATGTTGAGACTCTAGGATTCGGAAGTTCCTCAGTCGTCCATGTTTAGGCTCCCGGATCCAGAAGCTCATCAGGAACATGTCTATCTTTGGGCCCTCAGATTCAGAAGTGCCTCAGGTGTCCATGTTTAGGCCGTAGCATCAGGAAGTTTCTCAGGTGCACGTCCATGTTTAAGCCCCTAGATCCGGAAATTTGTCAGATGCACGTCCATGTTTAGGCCCCTGAATCTGGAAGTTCCTCAGGTGCACATCCATGTTTAAGCCCCCCGGGTCCGGAAGTTCCTCAGGCATCCATGTTTAGGTTCTAGGATCCAGAAGTGCCTCAGGCGTCCATGTTCAGGCTCCTGGGTCCGGAAGTTTCTCAGGTGCGCGTCTATGTTTAGGCTCTAGGATCCGGAAGTTCCTCAGTCCTCCATGTTTAGGCCGTAGCATCCAGAAGTTCCTCAGGTGCACGTCCATGTTTAAGCCCCAGGATCCGGAAATTCCTTGGGTGCACGTCCATGTTTAAGCCCCCAGGTCCGAAAGTTTGAAAGCTCACATCTTCTTGACGGGTTAGAATTGTCCTCAACGGAGAACATAATGATCCTGTCTTGCAAGAAACCCTCGGAGCCAGCAGGTCTCTGCTCTGGGATCCTCTGTCACCCGTACCTGGGCTAGGGCAGGCAGGACTCTGCCGGAGAGGAGCATCAACACGTCGTCCATGTGCAGGTATGATTCAGTGTCAAAGCACTGCAGAACCTGTGCAAGCCCTGGGTTCCATCTCTAGCACCAACATCACCATCACCACAGAAAACCAAAACCAAACAGAGAATAGTGAGCAGAGCCATGTTAAGGGGTGAGTCAGGTTGGCTGCTTCCTGGGGTGCTAATCTGGGCATAAAACATGAGTGACCTAAGTATAGGGCCAGTCAACTCAGTTTCTCCATACATCTCTTCTTATAACTGAGGATGGAACCCAGTGCCTCATGCATGCTAGGCAAGTGCTCTATCACTGAGCCATAGCCCCAGCCCATGGTCTGCTTACTTCTATTAAAGATTTTCCCACAGGTGCAACTTGGCTTGAATCACCAACCTGGAGGCTAATAATCACCTGAAGTGGGACATACTCTATGGCTATTTCCTAGGAATAAGTGATTTAGTTTCTGAATTTAAAATACTTCAATGTGACTCTGGAAGGACACAGTGTTGGTTGTATGCTACTTTAGCTAAGGGAAGGTTGAGTTGCTGTAACAAAGAGATCCAATGCTAACACAGGCCAGAGATCATCAATTTTTTTCTATAAAGGGCCAGAGAATAAATAATTTAGGTTTTATAGGTTGTATGATCTCTGTTATAACTGCTCAACTCAGTCCTTATACAGTAAAAGCAGTTGTGTCAGTCAGTTTTCTGTTGCTGTAAAAATATCTGAGAGAAATCAACTTAAGAAGAGAAAAGGTTTATTTTGGCTCATGGTTTTAGGACCTTTAATCCACGGTCACTTAGCCCTGTTGCTTTGGGCCTAGGCACAGAGCATCATGGTGGGAACATGTGGTAGAGCAAAGATGATTGGCAGCTAGGAAACAAAAGGAGAGGTGGGAAGGGGCTGGGGTCTTAATATCTCCTTTGAGGACACACCCCCAGTAGCCTTTCTTCCACTAGGCTCCATTTCCTAAAGGTTCCACACCTCCCAGTAGTGCCCCGGGGCCAAGTCTTGAACACAGGGACCTTTGGGGGATATTCCAGATCCAAATCATAACAGTCCTAGAAGTGAGTGAGTGATCTGGGAGTGACCCAATAGTCCTCATTTAAGGAAATAAGGGTAGGCCACGTCTGCTCAGCCTAAAAGATGAAAGTTTATTTCTCTCGTGTGCAACAATGGTGGAGTGAGTGACTCAAGCTTTGGGGACAGTTGTTTAGGGACCCCAGTTCCTTCTACTGAGTTGCCTGAAGGCCAGATTGTCCTCCAGGTAGTAGATGCTGGGAAGGGATAAAGTAAAAAGACTGTGGGGGAGGCAGGCCCATGGCTTAAGGTCTAGACCTAGAGTCAAATGGAGACCGGGAAATGTGGTCTGGCTGTGGGTCCAGGAGGAGAAGAGAATAGATGCTGGAAGGTAGCCAGCAGGCTGCGCCATGCCCCCACCCCTTCTCTCCTCCCCTTCATCACCCTACTCCACGTCCACCCTGCGTCCCCTCATGGGTCCACTCTCCTCCCTCTCTCAACCCCTACCCCCTGGGCGCGGGGAAGGTGATTCCACCCCTACTATGGAGGTGGCTTCCTTGGTCTGGGGGGTAATCCCAAACCTTTTGTCATGGTAATTGGGTCAGCCACCAAGACCTAAAATAATCTTGTAGAACAATTTTCCTGGCCAAAGGGATGATTCAGAAATGAGAAATATGACCTTAATGAGAGGGTTGATAAATTATGGGCATCTAGAAAAGAGGCATTTTTCCCTTAGAGTCTGCTTTAGAGAAGAGAGATGTGATAGGAATCACGGGGTCACCATGCCCATTTTTAAAAAAATTGTGATAGCATATACGTAACATAAAATTTACCATTGTGGCCATTTTTAAGTGTACAGTTAAGTCCATTCACGTGGCTGTGTGTTCGTCAACACTGTTCACCTATGGAACATTTTTCATTCTCCCAAACTGAAACACCACCTATCTTAAATACCAACTCCCCATTCTCCTCTCTCCCCAGACCCTGACAGCCACCATTCTGCTTTCTGTCTCTATGAATTTGACAACTCTAGGTGCTTCATGCAGTGGGACCAGGTGGCATTTATCTGTTGGTGACTGGAAGATTTGGCCATGTTGTAGCACACGTCAGAACTTCCTCCCTTTTTATGAGTGAGAGATATTCCATTGGATGTATTGTGAAAGCCATCAGAATTAAAACAAAGTTGTTTACTAGATAAATGAATTAAAACTACACTGATGGGCTGGGGATGTGGCTCAAGTGGTAGCGCACTCGCCTGGCATGAGTGCGGCCTGGGTTCGATCCTCAGCACCACATACAAACAAAGATGTTGTGTCCGCCGAAAACTAAAAAGTAAATATTAAAAAAAAATTCTCTCTCTCTATGTCTGTCTGTCTGTCTCTCTCTCTAAAAAAAAAAAAAAAAAAAAAAAAAAAAGAACACAAGTAACAATAAATGTTGGTGAGGACATGGGGGAAGAGTTGCACTCATACATTTCTGGTGGAACTGCAAATTGGTACAACCACTATGGAAAGCACAATGGAGAGTCCTCAGAAAACCTAGACTGGAACCACCATTTGACCCAGTTATCCCACTCCTCAGTATATACCCAAAGAACTTAAAGTCAGCATACTACAGTGACACAGTTACATCAATGTTTATGGCACCTCAATTCATAATAGCTAAGCGATGGAACCAATGTAGATGCCCTTCAACAGATGAATGGATAAAGAAAACGTAGGATATATACACTATGAAGCATTACTCAGCCATAAAAAAGAACGACTTTATGATTTTGTTGGTAGATGGATGGATCTGGAGACTATCAGGCTAAGTGAAATAAGTCAATCCCAAGAAAAACCAAAGGTCAAATATTCTCTTTGGTATGTGGATGCTGACACACAACAAGGGGTGAGAGGGGAAGAATAGAAGTTCAGTGGATTAGACAAAGGGGAATAAAGGGAAGGGAGGGGAGATAGAAATAGGAAAGATGGTAGAATGAATCTGACATAACTTTTCCCATGTTAATTTAAGAATACACCACCAGTGAAACTCCACGCCATGTACAACCACAAGAATGGGATCCTGGTTAGAATAAGTTATACTCCATGTATGTATAATATGTCAAAATAAACTCTGCTGTCGTGTATATCTAAAAAGAACAAATGAAAAAATGAAGTTGTACATGTCAAGCCCTAATCCCCCTTCCAAAAAGAAAAAAAAAAAAACATAAATAAGTTAAGCCAGGAGATTATGAAGGAGGGGCTCTCATGTATGATTGCAAGATCACAAAAGAGTATCAGAAGCACAATTTTGCACAAAAGCCATTGTGATCTGACACAAAAACTGCTTCTATAAGAACATTTGGCCAATAACTGTTCAACCTTGGACTGGTTCTGCCTCTGTTAACAATCCTTGAGTATCTTTGTTATTAATCCTCGAGGTCAAGGATCATGGTTTCAAAATAGCTTATGTAACTTCTTCATTTTGCCTTTATCCCTTCCTCTAGTCCCTTGGAATACACCTCTGGTTTCTGTGGCATGTGAGTTCCACATTGCAATGTTCCCTGCTAATTTGCATAAATATCATTCTTTTTTTGGAGATAGTCTGTTATTTCAAGACTGATTGTGTATGCCATGTTCTGTTCACCCATCCATCAGTCGATGGACACATGGCTTGCTTTTACCTCTTCATTATTCAGTGTAGCTGTTTTCTCCTATGATACTTGGCAGCTTGTACATGGAGCCAAGGGCCAGAGGAAAATGGCTGCGTGGACCGTTGGAAATGGAGCTGAGCCACTGGTCCAAGCTTCTCCTGAAGGATCAGCAGCTCCTGGATTGGCAAATCTGTAGAACAAGGAATTTCTTCATTGTTGAACTAAGTTTTAGGTTTCCTTTCCTATAAGCCATCTCACTGATACATCTTCTAAGAAGTCCCTAGTCTCAAAACTGCAAACACAAAAATGAGCAGAACCACAAAAAAGTGGGAAATATTTTGCTGACATGAATGCTGGGAAAAAAAATTTAAAATACTTTTTTTAAATCAAGATTTAGCAACTACAATTATGCAAGTTACTTCTCTCTGAATGCTTGTGAGTGACTAATGGTACGAGTCATGGAAAGACTGACAAGAAAGAAATTCAGTTTCGGTTAAAATATTTTGATACATCCAGTGCACATCCTGAATCCCTTATTTTGACCTTTAAAGACTTATTGAAAGAAAAATGGGGTTTTCTTATAGTTTCAATGAAAAACTTCAGTGTGGCTATTTAGAGAAGGAGAACCAAATGTGTGAGCACTGTGGGGTGCTCACAGGTTTCCATCTGCCTCAGGAAAGGACAGGCTGGAGGGTTGAGGCTGGGAGGTCCCCTCAGCTGTGGCATCATTTGGTGGAGGATGCCCTGAACTGAACAGCAGCCCTGGTATCTTTGCCAGGTAAGCAACTCTGGGGAAAAAAAAAAAATCTAACTTCTCTGGGCCTCTGTTTCCTCATCTGTAAAATAGGTTTCTTAACACTGGGAGAGAAGTCAAAGTTGTCAGAATCAAAATGGAGTCACTCGTGTCACCCCCAACAACAATAAAAAAGTAAACAAAGCTGCAAGGTCATGAAGGAAGGGTTCATATGCATGATTTTAACTACCACAAAAGACTTTGCTAGATGACAGCACCGCACAGAGGCCACAGCAACTTTACATAAAAAGCCCTTCTATAGGGACATCGGCCAGCAGCTCTCTGCTCGACCTCTGTGGCCAAGAATTATTGTTTCAAAATCTCTGATGTAATCCTCCTCATTTCTGTTTTTAAAGACATTTCCCTACCTCAACCTCCTTGAATATGCCAGTAGTATATAATGCCACACATATTCCCATTGTGCAATGTTCTGTTATTTTTCCCAAATCATTATCATTAGTTTTTGGAGATTCTCCATTTTTTTTTTTTCTGATTGACAGTAGCTGCCCTGTCCACTCCACAGGGTTGGTAGTGAGTGAGGACAGGCTAATATTTGGAAGTTATACTCCAATTATGTGTGATGTGTCAAAGTGCATTCTACTGTCATGTGTAATAAATTAGAATAAATTAAAAAATATATATGTATACGTGTGTGTGTGTGTGTGTGTGGTGTGTGTGTGTGTGTATTTGGAATCTGCATTGAATATGCACAGACTTTTCTTGTCATTGTTCCCTAAATAATACATTATGACAACAGAGACTATTTATGTAACATTCACATTGTATTGGACATTGCAAGCTAGAGATGAGTTCAAGTATATGGGAGGCTTTGTCATTATACAGAAGGGACTTGAAAATCTGTGGATTTTGACACCCACAAGGGAGTCCTGGAACCAGTTCCCTGAGGATATAAGGTACAACTGTATTCAGGAGATACTATCCTATGTTATAATTATTACATATATTATATATAATAATCATATATATATATTAACCTACATATTAAGGCTAAGTAATGGAAGCTCAGGGAGTTTACCCATTAAGTATAAGGTCCTTGCTTATCATCTGGATGGCCATCTTAAGTGACAGCCGCCATTTTAAAGAAAAAGTTTTGCTTTCTCGCCCCAAGGGCCTTTCTGAAAAAGGCTCACCACTCCCTTATACCAACCCAACCCTTAACCATCCGCATTAGAACCCACTCAGCTCTGATTCCTGAGCTTCCCCCTATACAAGTCCCAGAGCTCAAGCCTGTTTTGCCTCTCTCTCCTACAGAGAGATGGCCTTTGTCAGCTCTGACAAACTCTCGTGTGTATCTCTACCTGGTCTCCATCTTTCATTTCTTGCTTACCCATCTCAAGTTCCTTGCTTTCCCATCAATGAGTGTCACATAGCTGGTACCTGTTGCATACTCCTGTCTTGTCTCTAGAGTTTTCTCCACTGACTTCCATACTGTCTTTATCCTTAAACCTTGGATTCTTCCTCCTGCCACTTCCCCAGGTGTCTGAGTGTTCCCCCTCTGCTCTCCTGTCCTGGGCACTTTAGGGTGGAGTGGGGCATCCAGGAGAGGAGCAGATCCTTATGTGTAAAGACAGGTCCTCTGTGCCCTGAATCCATGCCCCTAACTCTAGCTCTTTCATTGGAGCTGCCCTTTGAATAAGTACAGACACCGAAAAGGTTGTTTTAGTGAAACAATTTTCCATTTATTGGTCCCAAAGGAAGCAGACTTTGGAGTTAAGAAAATTGTTGGAGGGGAAAGGGACCAGAAACCTGAGTTGTCCATCTTCTAGGAGTCCAGGGGATTATGGTGTCTGTCCTTGGTTCTAAGGGCAGGAACACTACCTCCTTCACCTTGGTGTCCAGAGCTTTCTGGACAGTCAGCACACAGCTGGTGCTCATCACATGTTGGTTAAATGAGCAACTGAATTATTGACAACCACTGTGAATGACGCCCCCCTCACCTGTTCCTTGCTTCCCATTCCTTCCCCACCTCCCAGCTCTCCCTCCCAACACCTCAAGGTCCCTCCTGCAGCTCCTTCTAGGTCTAGTCTCTGTCCCACTGAGTTCCCAATCTGCCTGAGCTCATCTCCTCCCTAGCCTGCACCCACCCACTCTGTCCCACCTCCTGGGCCTGCGCTGTGATAAGAATTGTTCAGCTGCCAGGGCCCAGATAGTGCTCCTGTCCCTGCCTTTGCTGAGCTCCCTACCCTCTGACTTTACCATTTGGCCCATTTGACTCAATCTTTGTCCTCCTTGCAAAAAAGACAAACCATCTTAATTCAAGTTCTTAACTCAAGATGGTGGCAAGATGTCCAGAGGGAAAGGAATGAATGGTACTGTCGATCGAGGTGGTGGCCCAGGCAAGGAGGTGCCCAGGCTCCCTCCCAGTGTTCTCCAGGAGGCAGCCTGTGTGGGGCTCTGTTCTCAGCGAGAAATCTGAATGAGAGAATGAGCATGAGCTTCATGGGCTCCCAGCTTTCTGTAGCTCCCAGCACTATAGTTGTTCCTGTCACTCTGGTCACTGCCCTCCTGCCTGGCTGGACACCTGGTTCTCTGTAAAGTTCCTTTGATTGTTCCTGGAAGTTCCAGATACATCTCGCATGTGTCTGACACTAGTCCTGTTTACACAGTCAACCACCTGCCTTCCCACAGCTCTCCCATTCAGGGCTCTCCTCTGGGTTGCTTTTCCATAGGAAAGTTCAGAACAGAGAAACTGATAGAAAATGGCTTAATGGTTGCTTAGGGCAAGGGGTGAGAAGTGGGTGAGAGATAAAGGATATGAGTTCCTTCCTAAGGCGATGAAACTCTTCTAAAATTAACTGCAGTGATGGTTGTACAGATCTGTCGACATACTAAAAACCATTGAGTTGTGTATTTTAAATAGGTCCATTGTACTACGTACGCTATTAAAAACAAACAAAAGGTGTCCATCCTAAACTTCAGATCCTCTAAATATGTGATTTTACATAGCAAAGGGGCTTTGCAGGCATGATGAAATTAAGGATTTTGAGATGCGACGAGGATGTGGATGGGCCCAACATAATCACAGGTTTTATTTATTTGTTTGTTCGCTTACTTATTTGTAGTACTAGGACCCTTTGCCACTGAATTACACTCCCAGATTTATTTATGTATTTCAACTTTGAGTCAGGGTTTCTCTAAGTTGCTGAGGCTGGCCTGGAACTTGCCATTCTCCTTTCTCAGACTCCTGAGTCACTGGGATCACGGGTAAGAACCAGAGTGCTGACCACAACAAGGGTGTTATAACAGGAAGGCAGGGGGCTCAGAGATAGAGATGTGAAAGTGAAGGCAGAAAGGAGGAGGTGGGGAGAGAGAGATTTCAAGTTGCTCCTCAGCCCTGAAGATAGAGGAAGGAAGGGCCCATGAGCCAAGCAATGCAGGCTACTTTCAGAAGCTGAAAGAGAAACGCATTCTCCCCTAAAGTCTCCAGAAGGAACTCCAGACTGTTGACATCTTGATTTTAGCCCTGCGAAGCCATTTAAGCCATATGACTTCCAGAGCTATAAGACAGTAAGTGTTGTTCTCAGGCACTAAGTTTGTGGCAATTTGCTACAGCAACAAAGGAAACTAATACAAAAAATTTCAGAGACAAGGCCAAGTGGACGTGGGTAAGTTGAACCAGTCAATGCAACATCATTTCCTCCAGGAAGCTTTCCCTGACCTCCTTTTCCCACCTGATGCTATTTTATAAGTCTTCTTTGGGCTCCTACCACACCAGAGTCCCACCATGACTGCATGGCAATCCTTGATCACTTGTGAAGTTTTCCTTATTCAGGACAAGATCCCTGGAGCAGGAAGGACCTTGAGGACTCATTTTTCTTTTTTTTTTTTTAATTTCCTTTGCCTAGAAAGATGATTGGAACATTGTAAATATTTAGCTGCTTGGTGACTTAATGACTAAGGCCCCTGAAACTTAGAAATTATACACCATAATGATGGGAGTTGGTCTTTATTGAGTTCTTACTGTGCTAAGTGCCTATACGTCTTTACTTATTTAATCCTCCAGTCAGTTCTATGAGGGCAGGTACAATTATGACTTCCATTACACAGAGGAGAAGAGAAAAGCTCTGGAAAGGTAAAAACACCCAGTCAAACACAGAGCTGCCCAGTCCAGAGCCTGTGCTCAAACTATTAAATATCACAACCATTGATTACGTGTGCCCACTTCAAATAATTAAAATTAAACAAAATTTAAAATTCAGTTTCTTGGTCCCATTGGTCATATTTCCAGGGACTAACACAGGTGTGGTTAGTGGTTACCATCCTGGGTGGTGCACTTATACGACATTTCTGTCATCACTGCAAGTTCTATCGCACAGCATTGCTCTAAGTCACTGAGATACAGCCCGTCGCTATATCAAATGAAATATGTGATTTTGAATGTTTGATTGTCCTGAAACATATCAAAGCACACCCAGCTCTTCCTCTTTCCGAGGCAGGAGTGTGGGTTCAGGACGGCCTGCATCCATGGGGTCTTCTGAAAGGTGGAACACTCTCAATGGAAGAAGCACGGTTGTACAGGCCAGTGCTGACCCTTGTCCAAATAGATCTGGTCAGTATGGTGACTTTTGCGGGGAGGGTTGTGCGGCTGGATTATGTAGCCCTCTGTGACACCTCCTGCAGCTGACAGCACTCCTCCTTCGAGGACCTGCATGGGTGGTTCTGGGGCCTTGTGCTTTTCCTCTCCGATAAAGCCTTAAGCATATCCTCCACTTAAGGTCACATGTGCTGCTTGTTTCCTGAAGCTCAGAGGAGAGAGGATAGCAAGAACAACAACAATAAAATAACATTTAGTGGGCTGGGGATGTGGCTCAAGGGGTGATTTGCTCACCTGGCATGAGCGGGGCTCTGGGTTCGATCCTCAGCACCACATAAAATAAAGATGTTGTGTCCACCGAAAACTGAAAAATAAATATTAAAAAATTCTCTCCTCTCTCTTCTAAAAAAAAAATAAATAACATTTAGTGACTACATACTGTATACAGGCACTCAGAGCTGCTTCACGGTCTTAGTCAATTCTTGCAAGTGGGTCCTGTTAGTCCCAGTTCATAGATGACAAAGCTAAGACCTGGTGAAGGGGGTTGGCTTGCCCAAGGTCACACAGAAGCAGTGGTAGAACTGAAACACAAGCTCTGACTGGCTGAGTTCTACCTCCTCATCCCTATGATACAGTCTGGTAACCCTTCCCTCCACATATGCTTTCCTCTGGAAATGTCCTGAGTTGGAGGAGAGGAGAATGGCCCAAGCTGAACAAGCAAGCAAGCCTGCTGCCAGTGGTGAGCGTCCTCCACCCGCACAGGCCTGTGGCCTTGGCCGCTTTCCCATGTGGGAGAGATGAGCTGCTGGGGCTGAGGAAGCTGTAGCAGAGGTCTTCCGGCTTGCCCAGCTGCAGAGGTGGGCCTGCTCCTCTGAGCACAGCCTGTGAGGGCTGCCCTCCCCCATGTCTTCCTTAGGGACCAGAGCACATGGTTCCCCCTGGCCTGGGGTGGGAAGGAGGGCTTTCAGGAGACCCCTCTGACAAAAAACAAACAAACAACAACAACAAAAAAAACACGATGTAGCAAGAGGGGAAAATCCCGGGCCAGTCACACAGCCTTTGGTTTCTTAGGGGAAACCACAATAAACTCACAACTTGGGATGGCAGAACCCGCAATGCACTGGGTGTGGCCCAGGGCCATCTTGGCTGCCAATATCTATATTGGCATAAGACACCCCTGCCAGAATCTTCTGCTTGTAGCCATTAGCTCTCTCGTGACCCCTGTATGAGTGACAGTGTCATCAGTGGCCCTGTGGAGGGAACATTCTGGGAGGCAGTGCTGAGGGAGGGGGCCACCAGCTCTGCCCTCAGCAAGCTTCCAGCCTTATCCTCATAGAGATGTGACATGACACCAGCTGGCCGAGGTCACCCTCAGCCCTGTCCATCCCCTGCTCCCCAGCTCCCAGGCCTTCCTGTGGGCTAGCTGCCTCCCACCTAGGGTCTTGGCAAGGGAGGGTGACTGAGAGGGAATGTGGGGGCATCTTGTGAGGAGAACTCTATGCAGCAGGAATAGGAAGGCCTTGCTGGAAGCCACTCTGCCCTCTACTGACCGGCTGCCGGGTCAGGGGGGAGGCTTTGGCAGCTCCGGGTTTCTTAGCAGCCAAAGGCAGCTCCTCCAAACCTCAGCTCCCAGCTCGTCCCCTCTGGCCGCCTTCTCGCCTCAGCCTGGTAGGCCCCCCCCTTTCCAGGCCTCTGCAGCCCAGGGGCTAGCGGTGGGTAGGGAAGCTGCCAATGAATTTCTGTCTCTGAGGTCTATGGGACTTGGACACACGGCTTGGCAGCAGCCCTCTGAAACATGGCTGAGAGAAGGTGCAGTCTCACAGCTGTACCCCTGGGGGCCACCACTTGCTTCTGTGGTTGGCCCTCACAGAAACCTCCAGAATGCTTTTCCCCTGAAGCCAAACATGTTCCTGGGGTCCATTCCTTAGCTATTAGGTCACTGGACAGTCTCCAGGGACTAGCCCTAGTGCTGCTTCTTCCCATAAAACAAAGCTATAAACTGTTACTCCTGCCCTCCTCTGTCTGTAGGCCCCACAGGCTCCAGTGGGAACACCTACCAAGGCTAATGTCAAAAATAGCCAGAGAGTCCAGCAGAGGAAATTCAACTTCTGGGGGCTGGGGCTGGGGCTCAGTGGCAGAGTGCTTGCCTAGCATGTGTAAGTGACTGGGTTCGATCCTTAGCACCACCTAAAAAATAAACAAATAAAATAAAGGCATTCAGTTCACCATCATCATCATCATCAACAACAACAACAACAACAAAGAAATTCAACTTCTGCACTGTTACCTCCCATCTCTCCAGGCTGGGGGAAGGAGGAGGGAGACTGAGGCTAGGTCATAGAAGGACTTGATGAAGCCCTGCACCAGGTATGGATCATACACACTGGCACTGGGGATTTTCACCCACGTCCCTAGGACACATAATAACACCATGCTAGCTTTACAAGTGAGGGAACCAAGGCTTAGAGGGTTAGGCACTTTCCTAGAGCCACTCTGCAGAAGGGACAGCGTGATTCCACCTCTGGCCAGTGGCATCCTTTCCCCTCCTTTTCTCTCCCCTTCCCCCTGTGACCAGCATCCAAGGGCTTTGAGAGTGAGCCTGGATCCTGACCACAGAGATCCACAACTGAAAGCTGCTAGTCCCAGAAAGGGTTAACTTGGAGCCCGTGGGCTGTCATGCCGGCTGTGACAACTTGGGAAGTTCCCTGGCCTCACTAGCCTTGTTCTCTTCATCATTAAAGTGGGTCTAATGATAGCACTTATGTTACAGGGTTGACATAAAGATTGATGGGTTGGTCTCCAGGGACTAGGAGACCAGTGTCTGGCACAGGATGCATGCTTCCCAGTACTGGAGTTGTTATTGTGATTGACATCATCCCAGAACCAGAGGCTCTGAATCCTCTCTCCCAGCCCTTTCTTGCTCTTGGTGGTGACAGTTCAGTTACCAGGAGCCTTGGCCAAACATCAAGGGGGTTGGATGCTGACTCGCATTTTATGTGTGTGTTTCCCATTTCATGTGTGGCACAGAGGTCAGGCGGACTGTGACTTACCTCAGCCTCTGGCATGGGAGTAAGAATGGTCACCAGTGTGTCTGGACAGGATCTGACCACTCCCTGTTCCCTGTCCCTCACTCCTTAGCCTCTTTTACTTCTCAGATTCTGTTTTCTGTCAGGGGAACAAGGCTGTGGTGGACGGGGCTAAAGGTCCTATCATGGGGGAGAGCTGCCTGTCCTTTGATTCAGAGCTGCAGCCAGGCCTGGATCCCAGGGAAGACCAGAAAGGAGCATGGAGGGCTGAGGCTCACCATTCCCTTTCTAGAAACCACCTTCCTACCTTGGATTGGACAGTGGGTGTTTGGGACCCACTGTAGACTGACCCACAGCTTAATAATGTCTCCATGGCTGCGGTGAGGGAAACAGAGTGAAAGAGGTTGGGCCTCCCTGGGCCCCCAAATAAATCTTTGGGAATGTAACAGGCTAAACCAGAAGGGTACTTCCTTCTCTTTTCCTACCTTTTAAGTAGCTCTGCTCAAGTGGCAACATGTATCAAGGAATTATTATTATTATTATTATGTCCATTTGGGATATAATTATAGCAGCTCCAGAAGCTAAGTCTCACACCCTTGGCACTGCTTGGGAAATTAGGCATCATCCCATCCCTCCTCCCTCCATGCTCCCTTCTCTCTCCCCCTCCAGAAGCCAGCCAGTTGCATTCCACCCCATAGACATTTATGAGAATTCCCTGGCTCTGGGCCAGCAAGATCATTTGGCCTCCCTCCCTCTCCCTGATGCTATTGGAAGGCTCCTTGTCTCAGAGCTGCAACCTCCACTGGGTCCAAACCCAGCAATTCCTGGGGTTGGAGCCTGGGAAGCTAAGATCTTTGGTTTAGAGGGCCTTGGTCTGGCACCTGAGTTCAGGAGCCAAGGGACCGGAGTTCATGACTGGGCAGGGTGGAAGAAACCTGGGTGTGCAGGGGACTTTGCAGTGCATTCACAGACTGGGCACTGTTTCTGGAGACTTCTTTTAGCTCTGCAGTCCTCCTGGGGGTTAAGAAAGGCAATCCCAGAGATGTTGATCAGGCACTGACAGGGTCCTGGGCTGGCCTCTGGCTGGGAAGTCTCACTGCAGAATTACCTAGTAGGGAAGTCATCTTGGTTACAAATTAGCTTCTTGGTCATTTGTTGTGAATGTGGTGAGCAGCACCAGGGATGTGGAGATAAGGTAGCAGCTTCCCCACCCAGTGGCCCCACAGTGGAGATACCGGTAACCTTGTTTTCCTTCCGGAGGTGGGAAGGAGAGGCGGGGTGGAGAGGGTGCCTGCGGCCCTGTCTCTTTGTAGGAACACATCCCAGGAATGCCTGCAGCCTGTGAGATGGCCGGCCACTGGAAAGCTACATGTTTCCCACCAAGATTCTGAAGATGTGGCGTTGGGGACAGCCTGTAGCCCCATTTTTCCATGGCTCTACTGTTTTTTCCAAGTTCTCCTGTGACAAAATTATTTCAGAGTTATGTCTTTGTACTCCTTTTTCTTTCCACTGACTCTATTTCCATGTAATCAAATCACCCAAGGGATTCGGCTCATCTATAAGGTAAAGAATGCCCCCAGGTTTATGGGACAACACACCCCAAATGATGATCTGAGTTGCTAGAAAAGAAACCTGAGGCTGACATTGAGCACGACATCTTCTTTTTCACCATCCAGAGAAGCTACAAAGAACCAGGTAAGGAGAGAGTTCAGTCAGCTGCATAACGTGTCTGCAGGGCCCAAAACTTGTTTTATTCTTGATCCTCTTAATTTCTGACTTTTTCAGATCCCTCTTCTCAACATGAATCCTTCTGTGTTCTTGGCACCTGAAGTTTCCAGGGTTTTTAGGTGACAGATTTACCCAGGGGCAGAAGATGCACTGGGGTCACAGGAGGGAGATGGCCACTCCTAGGTGCTGATTTGATGTGAAATGGACCACAGGCTAAAACTGAGTTCTGCCTGGGGTGGCTTGAAGCAGTACAGAAAGGTCCTGAAAAGTTATGTTCTTCATCTGTTTTGCACTGCTATAGCAGAATAAATACCATTGGGTAATTTCTAGAAAACAGAAATTTATTTGGCTCATGCATCTGGAGGTTGAGAAGTCCATCTGGTGAGAGCCTTCTTGTTGTATCAACATGGCAGAAGGCATCATGTGGTGGGCAAGAAGGGATCAAATTTGCTTTTATAACAAACCCACCCCCTTGATGACAAATCCCTCTCCTGATAACAGAATCAACCCACCCACAGAGCCCTCGTGATGGACTCACCTCTTAGAGGTACCAGCTCTCACTGGGATTAAGTTTCCAACATCTTGATTTTGGGAGGCACATTGAAATGACTGCAGTGACATTTGGACTGGGCATTAAAGGATGAGAAGTTTCCCTAATGTATGAGCTAAAGGGGGGTCCTATGGGCCAGGTGGAGTTGCTAGAAAGAGCATGGAACACCCAGTTAAGTGTAAACTTCAGGCAAATAGTAAAATAATTTTTTTTTTTGATACCAGGGATTGAACCCAGGGGCCCAGGGGTGCTTAACCACTGAACCACATCCCCAGTCCTTTTTATATTTTATTTAGAGATAGGTTGCTTAGGGCCTCACTAAATTGCTGAAGCTGGCTTTGAACTTGTGATCCTCCTGCCTCAGCTCTCAGACCTCTGAGACTACAGGCGTGGGCCACCATGCCCAATGAGTAAAATAATTTTATTACATGTCCTCACTATTACATGCAATCTGCTTATACTAAAAAGGTGTCTATTATTTATCTGAAATTTAAAGTCAACTGGACATCTGGTATTTTGATTTACTTAATCGGACAATTCTAGGAAACAGCAGGAGCAAAGACAGACACAAGGTCTTTGTGGGAAGGAGGAGCGACAAGGTGGTGATCAGCTGCACAGCCTTGGGCCCATCATCAGCATGCTTGCTTTTATTGGTAGGTCCTGGCTTGGCTCAGGATCACAGAATACCTGCCAGCAAATGTCAACACTCAGGTTGTTGCTTTTAGCTATAGTTCTAGTTCATTCTTCCAGAACTACTTCATCACCAGCTGGAGAAATCCAGTTTCAAGTATTCACAATTTCTTCTTTTCTTTCCCAAGCGTCTGCAGACAGCCCGTTTTCTTGGGCCAGTTTCCATTCAATCCATCCGGAATGCCATTATTGAATGCCAGTCACATACCAGGCACTGTGTTTGGCATGGGGATACAGTGGCACATGGAACAGTCATAACCCTTGACCACTCGGAACTTACAGCATACACCTTGTAAAACATTGGCAGAATATGTGATGGGTGGGAATAGATAGTAAAAAAAAAAATGCACATACACATATACAACCTAAATTTCTCCTTTCTTTCTCTCCCTCGATAGCTATTTCAGAGAAAGGAAATTTCAGAACCAGAATCCTGCTCTGGAATTCCAACTCCTGCATTTCTAGCATGGAGCTAGAACAATTGAGTTCTCAAAGTCCTCTCTTGAGGCCGGGGTTGTAGCTCAGCAGTAGAGCGCTTGCCTAGCACGTGTGAGGCGTTGGGCTCAATCTTCAGCACCACATAAAAATAAATAAATAAAATAAAGCTATTGGGTCCAAGTACAACTAAATATATATGTATTTAAACATATATATATTTATTTATATATATATTTTAAAAATCCTCTCTTGTTCCGTCTCAATGCATTGGATTGAGAAGTTCCTGGGACAGAGTGCTGTTGGAGGATATGGAGGAAGGAGCTTTGTTCTGCCCTGACTGCCCCTGGCCAGTCAAATGCTAGTCTGGTGAGGCACATAGAGGATGCACTAAAAACAAGACCATCCCCTCAATCCAAAGCCACCTCTAATACAAATATTTAGTTAGAAACACAAATCAGTAGAAATAACACCATTATTTCTGTTCAGACTAATCATGGCCTCAGGAGCATGTGCTTTGTACTGAGCATTTCACATACATGCTCCTATTTAGCATGTGCCCCAGAACAATCCTGTGAGGTTAATATATTATTAGCTCTACTTGATAGTTGAAGAAATGACAGCTCATTGAGTATGGGTAATTTGCCCAGAATCTGACAGTTGGCCAGTAGCTGGGCCAGGACTGAAGTTGAGCCTGCGAGACTACAGCCTTCACACATCCATCATCCTAAAGACCTGGAGAGATTGTACCACCAGAGTCTGGTATTGCCAATGAGTAAATGGAAATGTGTGTTTTTCACAAGTGTGTTCGTAATTCACAGCAGGGAACTGGTCTTTCACAGGCTAAGAGCAGTCATTGGGCCAGAAGACTTCATGTAACCAAATTTAGCTCAAGGGTGGAAATATAATTGTGTTTTTACCATCATTGGAGAATCTTCGTCTGGTTTGGAATCTCCAGAGCAGTAATTCTCAAAGTGTGGTCCCAGACCAGCATCCTTTCCTGGGAACTTGATAGAAACAAGTTCTGGCCTCACCTGCAATTTTTACTGAATCAGAAACTCCTCACTTTCCAGGCTGAGTTTCTAAGGCCTGGGCTTTGTCAATGAGGCAGGAAACGTTCCTAAGGGGTTTGTTGCTGGGACCAGGACTTGCTCGGTCTAGTTCCTGGCATATGACAGATACTCAATATATGTATTTCTGATAAATGAATAAATGTCATTCAAAGTATCGCCCATATTTCTGTTACCATGTCAGAGGGAGAATGTCACTAGGTTAATACCTTGTCTCAGCCATAATGTCAGAGTCCTCAGGGGCTCAGGCAGTTCAGAAGCACCCTGAAGAGCAGAAGGATGAAATTTTCTTTTTACTTAGGTCTCAGGATGCATGCAGACCTTGAGGGCTTTCACCAGCTTTCTGATCTTTGGAACTTCAAGCAGGGGATGTTAAAAGTGTTGAAAGTTATCACAGGGCTAACTGACTTATCTAGTGGTGTGCTGACAAATCTACTCTCTGGACAGAAAGCCCTGCCTGATAGCATTTTCTGATTCCTGTAGTGTAAACACTTCCATGATGGCTCATGGATGTGCATGATTGGCTCTTATGGGCCTGCTCCAGCACACCAAAGCCATGCCAACCTTAGTTAGTAACTTGTTTAAAAGACTAATTATTTTTAAGGTATACAAGTAATAAATATGCATGGCTGAATATCAAAGAACAGATGGTCTAAAATAAAAAATCTCCTTCCAGCATCCCAAGTCCACTATGTCCAGTGGATTATGTTTTGTTCTACTTACGGTCCTTCCCAGAGATCCAAATTGAAATTCAAGTGGCGAGTATTGGTCTATCATCCTCAATGTCCACTGATGGCTGGGCTTGGAAGACTAAGGACCCACCTCACTTCTAACACTGTCCACTCCCCAACACGTTCCCCCTACCACCTGGCTATTATATTTCACTGTTCTTCTATTGGTTATGTTTATATCTTTGAATAACAATAGCCAATGATAGCAGTCACTCTTTCTGAACGGGTGCTTCTCTAAGTACTTTAGAAATGTTAAAGATTGAATCCTCACAGCAGCCCTTTGAGGTAGGTACTATTTACATTCCCATTTTATAGATGAGAAAGCCGAGGCATGGAGAGGTTAAGTAACGTGCCCAAGCTAGTAAAAGGCAGAGACAGGATTCAAATGCAGACAGCCTGACTCCAGAATCCACGTCTTTATCCTCTCAGAGAAAAGTTATAAGTGTTATTTACTCAATGTGGGGGGACAGTTGTAAGGGGGGAGTGACAGTACCAATATAAATAGTTCAGCAAGCTGTAGCCTATTTATTTTTATTGCTCTTAGAACAACCAAGCCAGGGAAAGGGTAACGTCTATACAAGCCTGCTTCTGCTCTATCAGATAGGCGGAGAGAGTTGCCTGTGAAAATCTTCTGAGCTGGAATGGCTCTGGGCCCTGTCCACCCTTAGAGATATGCAAGATGGAAGTTGCTAATGGTCTTCTGTCAAAACCTCATTAGTATTTGCATATGAAGGTAATTTAATGAAGGTGTGTCTACATGTGGACTTTTATTCCCACCCATTTATTATGCTTGGTACTTGGTAGGCGCCTTTTAATTTTTTAGTTTTTTGATACCAGGGATTGAACCCAGGGGGCACTTAACCACTGATCCACAATCCTAGCCCTTTTTATTTATTTATTTTTATTTCTGAGGCAGGTTCTTGCCAAGTTGCTCAGGACCTTTCGAAGTTACTGAGGCTGGCTTTGAATTTGCAATCTTCCTGCCTCAGCCTCCTGAGCCACTGGGATTACAGGCATTGTGCCCAGCTGGTAGGCCCCTTTTAAACTGAAATTTTTGAGGCTTTTTTCAGATTTTTTTATTTTGCTGTTTCTCTAATACTTTCTTCCCTTCATTTTCTCCAATTTTGGAGTTTGGGCTTCTTAGATTTGGTCTGCTTAGATTGATTGTCCATTTCTGTCTTTTTGGATTATATTCTGGGAGACTTTTGATTTGTCTTTTTCTTATAGTCCTATTGTTAAATATTTTATATTAATAATGTTGATTTTAGGGCCAGGCATGGTAGCACAGATCTGTATTCCCAGCAACTCAGGAGGCTGACACAGGAGGATCACAAGTTCAAAGCCAGGCTCAGCAATTTAGTGAGGCCCTAAGCAACTCAGGAGGACCTTGTCTCAAAATAAAAAATAAAAAAGGGCTGGGGATGTGGCCAAGTGGTTAAGCACCCCTGGGTTTGATCCTTAGTATAAATAAATAAATAAATAAATAAATAAATAAATAAATAAATAAATAAATAAATTTTTTTAAAAAAAGTAGTGGTAGTTTTAATTTCCAAGAACTTTTCTTCTACTTTGTTTCTTTCCCACATCAACGTGTTTTGGGTTATTAGGTACAATCTGTATCTTCTTGGATTGCCCCAAAGTCCCAAATTAAAATTATCTTGCAGTTCTCTAAATCAGCTATTATTTCCTTTGGGCCAGTTTTTCTGGTTTCTTATCTTGATGTGACTTCTCCCTGATTTTTGGGTTCTTTGAAGTCAGATCACATTCAGCACTCATTTGTTCTAGTCACTTTCATTGAACCTCTGCTCTTCTCTGGGAGGCTCTGGGTCTGGGCTGGTGATGTGACAATGTTTGCTCTGTTCCTGTCCCCATGGATTATCATAAGGAGTCAGACTTGCTAAGCAGTGCTCCCCTCCCCTCTTGTCTTCCAGATCCACTAGGCCATGAGCAGAGGCTTAAGAGTAATGACAAAGTCTTACTAACACAACTATCCCAAGGAGGGCATTGGTAAAAGCTGGATAACTCTGGGTTGAATGCAACTAAATTGAGTTTTGCAATTGTTGATGTATTTACACACACACACACACACACACACACTGTTAAGGTGTACCAAGGACTGTGGAAGGACGGGAGACCAGAAACAAATGCCACTCTCATGGGAGGTTTTGCAGAAATGTGAGAATGGGAATAAATTCAAGTCCACTGCCATTTCCACTGGCCCACCCACTCTAAACAAACACCAAGGCCACACTGTGTCTTCTCTAACAGCTACAAACTGTAACTCTTGCCTGTAGTTTCTGAGCATCCAACCTTCTATGTCATAAAGCCTGTGATCCTACAGTTCTAGAATCAGAATCATTTTTTTAAAGCAGGGGTAGTGACAATGAACTTTCCAAGCAACTCCAATGCTCCCTTTCTGCTCTCCCAGGTTGGAGGCTCCTTCCACAGATCAAGGGCCATGGGCTCAAGTCTTCGATTCATTTACTCGGTCATGTAATCATTAGTTGAGCCAGTAATCCTTAATTATGGGAATTTTACCTGTTAGATTTGGGATAGGCTCTGGAAACTTAAAGAAAGAAAGAAAAGATATGGTGCTCACCTTCTAGGTCTTTACAGTCTCGAAGACTATAAATAAGTATTTGACATTTTTATAGGAGTGACACCTTGACCCCACCTCTCATCTGCCCCAACCCTGAGTTTCCATTGAATTTAATCTGCGTTTGTGGGCCTGCCTTTGTACAGCTTCCTTAATGAATGACCTGATAGATTCTTCCAAGGAATGAATGAACCAATGAATGAATGAGAAGCACTGTACCTAGCATGGTACAGATATGCCCAAGTTCTGCACCCTGAGGGGACCTATGGCCATCTCCCAAAGAACTGTAGTTAGTCTCCCCTTATCCATGGCTTTACTTTTCTCCCACAGCCAACTGTGGTCTAAAAATATTTAACAGAAAATTACAGAAATAAACAACTCATTACATTTTAAATTAATTATGTGTTATAATTGTTCTGCTTTATTGTGAATTATTGCCGTTAATGTCTCACTGTGCCTAATTTATCAATTAAACTTTATCATAAGTATGTGTATAAGAAAAAAAAAGATATACAGGTTCAATACCATCCACAGTTTTCAGCATCCACGGGGGGTCTTAGAACATATCTCTTGTGGATAAGGGGGGATTACTATTTCATGGAATCCAAATGGGAGTTTGAGGCCTGCGATAAGTGAGAAGAGACCAAAATTCTTGAAGTCTTCCTGCTTCTTCAGCAGCACTCAACCTGGTGGGGAGGAGCTGACTCCTGGCTCAAGCTGGGGAGGGTTGGGCTCATTAAAGACAAAGACAGCTTGAAAAATGCAAAGTCTCATTAACAAAGGGCCCAGACAGCCAGGTCAGTGGGTGAGGGGTTGCTCTGGGGTGCAAGGAGTTGCTGTCAATACATTTCACGATCAAAGAAAGAAATGCATCGGCTGGGATATATATATATATATATATATATATATATATATATATATATATATATATAGAGAGAGAGAGAGAGAGAGAGAGAGAGAGAGAGAGAGAGAGAGAGAACACATGTTGTCATTATGGCCAGGGGCTCTGGGACACTGGTTCTAAAGCTGGGGCTGTTGATAAAAGCAGAAGGCCTGGGCTTCTTCAGGGACTTTGGTCAGGTGGCTCAGGGAGCCAAACTGAGCTGTGGAGCCACTAGTCAATGTCAGGTAACTCTGGAAAAGCCCCATTTTCTTGGCTTCTCCTGTTAGAAGCAATTCACTACCCACCCGACATGCCCGACATGCCTGTCAGAGAGGAAGTCCTTCCTTGTGCTTCCCAGGCAGCGGAGAGGCCCCAGTTAAAGAGGTCATCAGTCCTCTCTCCCCCTTTGCTTTGTGCAGTAGGGTTGGGCTGGTGGTGTAGGCTCTGAGTTCTGCGAAGGGCTTATGGCCTGGAATCATTCAGGATTTATGAAGAGGTGTCAGGAAACTGTAGGGCCTCTGGAGGCAGAATCTGAGGGCCTTTAATTCTGCGGGGCGGAAGCTTCCCATCGGGGCTCCTCTGGACTGCTGTCTAGAACACAGTGAGGCAGGAACAATAGGAGAATGGGAGAGTGTCTGGGCTCGGATGGGGGCGGGGAGTCCAAGCCAAGGACTTGGCCCTGAAGGTTTTCAGTTACTGCTTAGGCTACTGGATCCCATGTGTAGAGCCTTGGAAGGTGGCCTGAGCACAGTGTGGCCTGGGCCACATGCCAGGAAGAAAACCTGGTCCTGGGTGGATGAGTCCTCAGGGAGGGACTTGGGAAAAGGTATCTGAAGTGGGATGCCAGGACTTAGCAGCCCAGGTCCTGCCTCACAGGACAGCTGAGGAGCACCCACTTCTCTGGGCTTAGAAGCCCCAAATCTCACTGAAGCTTACGAAGCTGTGTATAGGAGGCTCTTGGGAGCACCAGGAGGGTGAGTGGGTAGGTTTCCTGGGGTGGTCGAGCATCCTGGAGAGGCCAGTTTGCAAAATTCCTGGGGGATCAGGGTCTCTGGCAGATCAGGCTGGAAAACCTTTTACCAGCTCACTAAAATGGGCTGGAGCAGCACCGATCATACTAGACATGCAGGAATATTATTCCCCTGAGACCCTGCAGTGAAAAGAGAATTGTTTTCAAGAAAAGTGCCGTTCTTTCCATTTGCAAGTTTTTCATAATCCCCTGAGAAACTGGCGAGAGCCCTTTCCTGGCTCCATCTCTCCCTCCCCAACAAGTCCACGTAGCTCTGACTTGTCTGGGGACTGTGGGGGATGTCTACCTGACTGAGCCCCCAGGAGCAGGAACAGCAGGGGAGCCTTTGGCTGCATCAGAAGGGAAGAAAGGGCAGCTCCTAGATCCTTCTGGCTGTGGCCCAGGACAGTATGCCAAGGCCAGGCATCTCCCTGCCAGGTGTGGAAAAGACCTCTTGGACACTTCTCCACCTCCTTTTGTCCCTGTCTGTCTCAGAGGGCAGGAGCAGGCTGAGCCCTACTTTCCCCACATTCTTGAAAATAACAAAGGCCAAGGTCTTGCCTTGGCTTTATCCCCTGGCTTAGACCCCAGGTTGAGTCTGTGTATCTGAGCATGTGTGTGTGTGTGAACATATGTATGAGTGTGAATATGTATGAACATGTGAATGTATGTATGAGAACATGTGTGAGCATGGTGTGTGTGTGTGAATATACACATCAACATATGTGATGTGTGCAATATGTGAATTAGTGTGTGAGGTGTGGCTGGGTGTGCACGGAGTGTATACATGGTGAGTGTGTAAGGAGGCTTCCCAGTTTGCTGGGTGCTGCATTCCCAGCTGATCTTGATGGTCACCAGGAGCAGTAGTTAGTGGGAAGTAGAGATCCTATTTCCACAAGGTACGGCACTAGCCTTCTGGAGCTCTTTCCCCAATACCCTAAAGAGGGAATCCTTTCTGGTTAAAGGACTGACTGCTTCAGTCTTTGCCTTCCCTTTCTGACTCCATCCTGTGAGGGTGTGCATGTCTGTAAGCACACAGAATACTCTGTGGGTCTCTGTGGTACTCCATAGAGCTGCCCCCAGCCCCCCACTTCTAAGCACAGGTCTCACTATTGTGGGTCTCTGCCTCTGTGGATGGAGTCCCTCTCAACCATCACAAGGATGCTGGACATGGCCTTAGAGCTTTCTTTAGGACTTTGAGTCTTTGTTGGAGCTCACCACTGTCCTGTGGTCAGGGGCTTACCTTGTAGCAGAGGGCCCCTGCTCCATCACATACACACCAGCCTGGGGTGCCAGAGCTGAAAGAAACTTGGGGTACCTACTGTGAGGGTGACACCCACTTATCAGAGGCAGGGCTGGCCCCCTCCTCCTGACTTGGTGGTGCTCATTCTGGTAGGTACCCCAGGGATTAAGGGCAGGGCTCTGGAGTTCCTCAGATACAGATTCAAATCCCATCTCATCAGTCATGGCACCTCTAATACCTAAAATGAGAATAATACTAAGTGTTTTAGTCAGCTTTTTCACTCCTGTGACTAAAAGACCTGACAAGAACAAATTTTAGAGAAGGAAAAGTTTATTTGAGGGCTCACAGTTTCAGAGGTCTCAGTCCATGGACAGCAGGCTCCACTCCTCAGGGCTTGAGCTGAAGCTGAATCATGGTGGAAGAGTGTCAGGAAGGGAAGCAGCTCACGTGAAGATCAGAAAGCAGAGAGAGACTCTACTCACCAGATACATAATACATACCCCAATGTCCACCTCCTCCAGCCACACCCTACCCGCCTTCCGTTACCACTCAGTTAATCCCCACCAGGGGATTAATTCACTGATTGGGTTAAGATTCTCATAACCCAATCATTTCTCCTCTAAACCTTGCATTGTCTCACACACGAGCTTTTGGGGAACACCAAACCATAACACTAAGCCATACCTTGGGGTTGTGCTGGCTAATATGGTAGCCACTAACGATGTGTGATTATTTAAGTCTAATAATAAAGTTCAACCTTCTCTGTTGCACCAGTCACGTTTCTGAAGCTCAATAGCTGCGTATGGCTAGTGGCTACTATATCAGACAACGCAGACATAGAATATTTCCATTATTTCAGAAAATTCTATGGGTAAATGCTGTCTTGGAGGGTTGTTGTGAAGACTAAATGAGACAATGCAGATCCAGTGCTTAGCTCAGCCTGGCTCTGAATAAATGGTGCCAGCTGTCACTATGATTATCAGAGCCTCCTGTGGGGAATTCCTCCCAGGTAAGGCTAGCCTAGAAGCCAGGGCATTCCTTGGGACCATGGCCGCAGGGGCTGCATGAAAGCACCAAAGTGACACATCCCCTTGAACCGCACTCTAAAGATGGGAACAAGTTGTTCAAGCTCCCTCTTTACTTTACCAATGAGGAAACTAATGCCCCAAGAAATGAAGTGACAAAATTATCTGACAGAACTGGGGCCAGAATCATGTTTCCTAACTTTTCCGTAGTCATGGGCACTCAGAGTTGGTGTCCTCAGGATTGTATGGAGGCTTATTGGAAACTCAGATTTCTAGAACTTACCTTAAGTGTATTGAGCCAGAACTCCCAGGTTGTGGTTTGATGTCCACTTTGTGCCAAGAGCTTCAGGTGCTTTTGATTTTTAGCCAGTTTGGGGTTCCCAGTGTCTGACTCAGGACCCTGGTGGAGCAAACGTGGCCAACCCAGGAAGAGATGGCCTTCCCTCACCCTTCTATTTTCCTTGAGCCTGTTTCTCCAATGTACTTTTCTTCCACCTTAATAACACACATCAGAAATTGTCAGGGTGCCTTGGGAAAAGTGAATAGGTGAGGACATTCAGTCTGTTCCTCTTGGATATGCTGAGGTGGTTGTTCTAACTAAGGTGGAGCCAGGCTGAGGATGAGGAGGCCGAGAAGCACTCAGGTAGCAGCACCATGCTCCCCGAGGAACTGTTTTTGGCCTGGATACCTTGACTTTGCCTCAAGTAGGTTATCAGAGAAGGGAGCCGGTCACTCCAGCCCTGGCTGCCAAGGGCGGCCCTGACAAGATGGCCGTCGGCCAGCCTTCAGTGTTGTTTGGCTCGGGAGGACTGCTCTCTCCAACAGGAAGTCTTTAATCGCCACAACATTGGTGATCTCAAGTTCAGAGTCCAGCTTCCCATTACAGGGAGCTCAGCGGCATTGGCAATCCAGCCCTTCTGAAGGAGAGCCCCCTTTCATCTGAGCATGCCAAGTGTCTTGTTATCTGTGGGGCCTGGGGACAGAGTGACACTCCCCCCACAACCCCCCTCCCCACATGTGACTTAGCTGTTGCTCTGGGAATGACGAACCAGAGTCCTGGGGGGCTTAAACTGAGAGTGGGCAGCTGGATGCCCATAATCTCTGGGGGTGGCCCCATTCAGGAAGTTTCTTTGCTCTCCACAACTGCCTGCAGACCTGCCCCATTCCTGTCAGGAAACTCTCAAGAATGGGGATCCCCTGGGGATGGGGTGGGAACTGTGCTGTCCATCCTCTGCTCAGGGCTTAACAGGTCTCAACAGGGGGCTCCTCACTAGCAACAGCCAGCTCCCTTTCCTGCAAAGCGCAGGGCTCAGAAGACTCTCCATTTGGCTGATGCTAAGTGGGAAATTCAGGTTCAGAGGACTCAGGATTCTGACACCCATTCCCTGGAGAAACTAGATGCAGAAGATAAGGAAATGTGATTAAATGACCCCTCAGAGCACAATCACTCATTCACTCATTCACTGGGCCTCTACCGAGGGCTTTTTCTGTGTTCTAGACAAGGGGAGCCATGCAAAGCAAAAGACAGAATCTTGTCCTTGTGGAGCTTAGAGTCTTTCTGGGAGGAGAGACAGAGAGAAAGGAAAGGTTAGTATTTACAATTTAAGGTGAGTTAGAGAAAAGGGCCATGAAAAAAAAATAAAGCAAAGGAAAGAAGGGGTGGGGAAAGTAGTGGCAGGAAAGGGACATTTTTGGTAGGATATTTAGAAAAATAGGGTTAGGAAAGGAAAAAAGACCACACTTTTCTCTGGTATCAAAAACATCCTCAGCCAGGCGTGGTTGTGCATGCATGCACGCCTGTAATTCCAGCAAAGGCAAGAGAATTGCAAGTTCAAGGCCAGCCTGGGTTAATTTAGCAAAACCTGTCTCAAAATAAAGAAGTAAAAAAGGTCTGGAGATGTAGTTTGTTGGTAAAGTGTTCCTGTATTTGTTTCCCAGTACTGGAAATCAGTTAAAATGCATGGGTACTCCTTGTGTGTCTCATACCTGCTCTGTACACTACTTTCCTGGGAGTTGAATAATTCCATTTTGTTGAGAGCCACAGCCCAGTCGAGTCGGGATGGTGCATGGCATTTTGCCAGAAGGAGTGGTTGAGAGGTGACGCCAGCGAGCCATTAAGATGATGATAATTAAGTTAAGCTGTGTATAATTGCTGTGACTGGATGATACTGAATTTAAACAGGCTGTGTATTCAGTTGTATATAGACCCCTGCTGTCCAGCAATAGGGCGGCAGCTCCTGCTGCCTCGGGCGCCCGCTACTTTTGAGTTCTCACAGAGTTCCCATTGAGTTCTCCCGGGGAGTTCAGGCAATAAAGGAGTTCCTGTTTGAATCTACAAGTGGCTCGTGACCTCCCAATTTGGTGCCCAGCCAGACTGTGGCATTTGGTGGCCCATACGGGAACGCCTGAAGCTTGGGGGTAAGTGAAATTGCTCGCCCCTGAGGGCAGGGCGAGAGAATGGGTGACCATTTCAAAAAACAATGTGTTCTTGTTTTGATTTGTCACATTTCTGTTTCAAGCTGCCTGTCCGTAGAACTTTATCAGGCAAACTGGGGAAAGTGGTTGTCTCAAGGTTTGAAGTTGTTTGCCCCTGAGGAAGAGATAGAGATAGACCACAAATGCACATGTCAAGAAAATAGAAAAACTGATACAACGATTTTTTGTTCCGTTTTTGTTTCGTTTTGCTTCGGTTTTGTTTTGTGTTATCTTGTTGGGTTGTGTTATTTTTATAGCAGAAATATGGAATTAAAAATTAGTAAAAACCAAACTGAAAGGGTGTTAAGTAAATTGCTAGAGGAAGGAGGCATCTCAGTAAAATCAAGAACAGTTAGGGCATACGTTAAGACGATACAAAGGTGTAGCCCTTGGTTCATTAAAGAGGGGTTATTAAATATATCACAATGGAACCATCATGGTGAAGATTTAAAAAGGATAAAAAAGGAAAGCCCAGGAACTCTGCCAGTTGGCACATTACTGTTATGGACGTTGGTACAATATTGTTTGCTTAGTCAAGGAGAAGACATTTTAGATCAAGTAAAAGAGGAAGTCTCTCGAGTTAGTCAGACAGGGGAAGAAAGTTTAGAGAAGGGAAGGCTATCAGGGGAGAAGTTACAAAGGGAGGTTGCTACTAACACCTTTCTATCACCAGAGGGCGTAAATATTCAACCAACAGCTCCACCTATGGAGATATCATATGCTGAGTGGCCCCCAACCCCCGTAGTTGATAGATGGGATCCTGAAATAGGACCTCAAAGATTAGCATGCCCTGTATTTGAGCAGGCAGGAGGGCAGTGAATTCACCATGCTTTAGATTTCAAAACAGTGAAGCCGCTGAAAGAGGCTGTAACAACCTATGGTCCTCAAGCACCCTTCACTGTAAGTATGGTCGAATCCATTACCAACTTGGACATGACGCCAGCAGATTGGGCTAGTATGTGCAAAGCTGTGCTAAATGGAGGACAATATCTGTTATGGAAGGTTGCCAATCAAGAATTTTGCACGGAGATGGCTAAGCGAAATGCAGCAGCCGGTTATCCTCAGAGAAATCTAGATATGTTGTTAGGAGAGGGACCTTATGAGGGTCAGCTGCAACAAATTAGATATGATCCTGCCATATACTCACAAATCTCTTCAGCTGTGGTTAGGGCATGGAGATTTACAAGGTCAATTATCTAAGGTAATACAAGGAACTAATGAACCTTACGCTAAATTTGTAGATAGGCTTATACAAACAGCTACCAGAATCTTTGGGGATGTAGAACAAGCGATGCCATTAATAAAACAACTAGCTTACGAGCAAGCAAATAAATGGTGCAGGGAGGTCATTAGACCATGGAAACATGGAGATTTAAACACATATATTAAATTATGTAGAGACATTAATAAACAGGGGCAAGTCTTGGCAGCTGCAGTACAACAGGCTTTAGGTGCCAGGCCAAAAACATGCTACAATTGTGGACAAACAGGACATTTTAGAAGGAGTTGCCCCATAGGAGGAGGGTTTAACAAAACTGGATATGATCAAAGGGGTAGAATACCGGGTATTTGCCCACGATGCCATAGAGGGAGACATTGGGCTAATGAATGCCGTTCTCAAACCACCATAGAGGGTACTCCATTATCAAAAAACGGACAAGGACCAGGTGTTTACCCATGATAACGTGGAGAAAAGCATCGGGCTCCATTGCCAAAAAACGGACAGGGGGGCCCAATGCTCCAGGGCCCATGACCACAAATATACGGGGCACTGGAGGAACCCAGCAACCCCATCAGGGTAGTGCCCAGGACACATTATCCATTAGATCCCTCACTAGACAAACCAGAGGGAGTGCAGGATTGGACATCTGTGCCTCTGCCAGAGCAGTACTAACTCCAGAGATGGGAGTTCAAATCATTCCCACAGGAGTAAAAGGACCTCTTCCCCAAGGAACAGTAGGCTTATTATTGGGACGCAGTTCTTCTACTCTAAAAGGACTTATGATAATTCCTGGGGTAATTGATCCCAACTATGAAGGTGAAATAAAAATTATAGCCAGTTCTCCAAGGGGTATATCAGTAATTTCACCAGGAGATAGAATAGCACAGTTATTAATAATACCCAGCCTACATGATAAATTTTCCAGCCGTACTATAGAAAGAGGTTCCAGGGGATTAGGCTCCACAGGTGTAGATTGGGCTATGCTTTCTTTAAATTTAGATTCTCGCCCCATGCTAAAATTAAATATTCAAGGACATGAATTTAATGGGCTACTGGATACAGGTGCAGACCTTAGCATCATCTCTTGTGAAGAATGGCCAAAACATTGGCCGTTACAACAAGCCACTCAAACGCTTGGAGGCCTAGGAGTGGCGACTAATCCCCATAGAAGTGCAATGGTATTAGATTGGAAGGATCCTGAAGGATGTGAAGGAACTATACAGCCATATGTATTGGATCATCTTCCTATAAATTTATGGGGACGAGATGTCCTAGATCAATTAGGTTTGACATTAACAAATAACATCAATCCAAATGCGCCCACTATTATGGCTAGACAAGGTTTTAGGAAAGGAAAAAGATTAGGAGAACAAGAACAAGGTATAGCAGCACCAATAAAAATAGATCAAGGAACAGACAGACATGGATTGGGTTTTCAGGAGGGGTCACTGAGACAATAAAAATTACTTGGAAACCAGAAAGGCCTGTATGGGTTCCTCAGTGGCCCCTGACTAAAGAAAAGATACAAGTAGCCCATGACCTGGTCAAACAACAATTAGTGGAAGGACATATAATTCTATTCAGGATACTAAATTGTTTAGAAAATTGCTTTCTTTTAGTGCCTGCTGGAATGTTACATATTTTTTTTTTAGCCATCATTGCCAGAATTCCTATCTTCATCCCAGTGCCAGTTAAGACAAAGATAAAACCAAACTACAGCTTCTGCGATAGCTATCACAACAAACTGTATAAACTGATGCATCAATGAATAATGTAATTCAACAAGTGATGCTCAATCAAGAAGTCGATTTGCTTTGGGAGTAAATGGACATATTGATGGATTCCTCTGCTTTGAACTGCTTGCAGAACTTGCCTGGACTATGTATCACTTGTATGCATTGTGAACTATCTGTTGGTGCAGCGACTTGTGGTAGTGCCGGGGTATTTTTGCTGATGGTGTCATCAGTGGTACAATTTTTCCAAAAGGAGCCATCAATTGGCTTGGTGTCGTGGCATTTTGTATCCTCCTCCCTTCTGTTTGTGATGGTCGTTCACCTAAAATTTGGGGGCCAACAGAGGTGAGGAAAAGAACCTCACCCCCCCACTGGTGCAAAGGCCTATCCACAAGTATGGCTGTATGCTGGGCTGGTAGTCAATGACCGGTAAGATCCAACTGCAATGGTACCAACCTAAGACAGGAGGCTGACGCCTTGAGGTCAGCTCATCCGATGACAGGTAAGGACCATATGCAGTATTGGACAACCTAAGATAGGCACGGTCCCTAAGCCACATGCTTGTTGTTTAATTAAACAGAAGGGAGGAGATGTTGAGAGCCATAGCTGAGTCGGGATGTCGCATGGCATTTTGCCAGAAGGAGTGGTTGAGAGGTGACGCCAACGAGCCATTAAGATGATGATAATTAAGTTAAGCTGTGTATAATTGCTGTGACTGGATGATGCTGGATTTAAACAGGCTGTGTATTCAGTTGTATATAGACCCCTGCTGTCCGGCAATAGGGCAGCTCCTGCTGCCTCGGGTGCCCGCTACTTTTGAGTTCTCACGGAGTTCCTGTTGAGTTCCCGTTGAGTTCTCGAGGAGCCTCGTTGAGGGCTGGGAGAGTTGGGGGGGGGTGTGCGCGTGGAGTGCTGATGGAGTTCGGGCAATAAAGGAGTTCCTGTTTGAACCTACAAGTGGCTCGTGACCTCCCTATTTGGTGCCCAGCCAGACTACGGCACCATTTACCATCCCCAAATCACACAAGTTTGTGAGATGATAAAAATGACCAGGTTGAGGTTATGTTTGTTTCCATTAAGGCCACTGTAGTCAAACCTAGGGCTGACAGGGAGCTTGGCTCACACAGCCACAGGGCTTGATTGCAAGAAAGCACCCCCTTCAGGACATGCATTTACCTTTCTCTCTTTGGACTTTGGAATTATGGCCCCACTTGGCCCTTCCTTTTAGGAGGATGAAGGTATAAGATGGCCTTTTTGATAAAGGAGATCTTCCCTGAGGACAGGTACCTGTAGACTGACAGACTTTAATCAGGGCACACAAGGTGGGTGGTCCTTTTCTGGGGAGGTAGTGGGTGTGGTCTACTTAGAGGCAGAGATGCTTCTGGGGTCCTGTTACCTCGTGGCCTGAAGGAAGCAAGGTATGGATGGGAGTCAGGAAGACCCAGAATAAGTCACAATGCTGCCACTTTCTGCTGCCTCCATCCCTCTGAGCTTTAGTTTCCTCATCTGCAAAACATCCATCTTGAACTATCCAAAAACTGTGTATAAGCCCCTGGCATAGTTAGGCACTTGACAAATGGCAAATAGTTTAATCTCTTTGTGTTTTGATTCTTCATCTGTGAACGCGAGATATCAATATATTGGGCTCATGGGGCTATTGTGAGGATGAGATAATATATGTAAAACCATCTGTCACAGGGCCTGGGGTTTGACAATGTGTGTCTAATCTACACTGGGAGCTCATCCCAGAGTGAGTCAGCAGCTAGGTAGGTGCAGAGAGGGGCCTACATAGCACTGGCAAAGCAGCCCTTCACATGGCAGGGATGAGGCCCTCTTCCCTGGTGACTGGCTTAGTCAGGGAAGAGAAAGTATGAGAGGGGGGAACGGGAGGAAGAGCTTTCTGGATGCTTTTGCAGCTTTGAATCATTGTTATTTATTCCTCTGTGATGTGTTTTATTGTTATTTTTAAAAATTGTTCTTTTTATTATACATGACAGTAGAATGTATTTTGATATGTCATACATACATGGAGTATAACTTTCCCATTCTTGTGATTATACATTATGTGAAGTTACACTGGTTGTATATTCATATATGAACATAGGAAAGTGATGTCAGATTCATTCTACTGTCTTTCCCGTTCCCATCCCCCCTCCTTTCCCCCATACTCCCTGTCCAGTTCAGTGAACCTCCATCCCCCCACACTCCCTGTCTATTGTGAGTCAGCATCCACATGTCAGAGAACATTTGGCCTTTGGTTTTTAGGGATTGGCTTATTTCATTTAGCATGATAGTCTCCAGATCCATCCATTTACTGGCAAATGCCATAATTTCATTCTCCTTTATGGCTGAGTAATAAATATTCCATTGTGTGTGTGTGTGTGTATATATACCACATTTTCTTTATCCATTCATCTGTTGAAGGGCGCCTAGATTGGTTCCATAGCTTAGCTATTGTGAATTTTGCAGTTGTAAATTCTGATTTCGGAATTGAATCTTACAATATTGGTAATGCACTAGTGGAATAGAGCACATGCACAAGGAGGGAGAGGCAGTGCCCCACCGGAGTTTGCTCAAAAGTGCAGTCTCACAACCTCCACTTCCTGGAGAGGCAACTGCTGCCCAGGTTCTCCATTCGCCTTTGGTCTGCTGACTCACCCTCACACAGCTCAGCCCAGGAAGCTGCATGCCTGTTTGGAGGGGGCCTATTAATAGCCTTTTCCTGGGACAGTCCATGTGACTTTTTCTCAGGCAGGCCTGATGCCCTACCCCTCATTCTCACCCTTGCTTCCCCAGTACTTTCCTCACAGAGACTGAGAAGCAATGCTGCTGCTGGGCATTGACTGGTGCTTGGAAGGTTCTAGACCTGGCATTCTGTCACTTCTAGGTTTGTAGGGATTTCAAAATGGCAGCCTGTTAATTTGGGTCAGAGGGCAAGACAGAGGTGGGGGTCTTTTTTTGTGGCATTCCCAGAGGAATCCAATAGGATCTCCAACTTAGCTGCTCCTTGAGAAGTTATGGTGCTGAGGAAAACAAGCACTGGAAAATGTTCCAAGGCCCAGGGGAATAAAGGTGTCCAGCTTGGGGGCAGGAAACATCAGCACTAGCCGGTTTGTGCTGGAAGAGGCTCTGTAATCTGCAGGCTTCTGCCCACTCCAAAGTACAAGTGGAGCCTGATTTGTCAGACAGGCTGCAGAGCAGAGCAAACACCAGGGCTGTGAGTGGTTGGAGGCTGTAGCTGCCTTTCTGACCATAGGCCATATGCTGTGGTGAAGGACTGAGTCTGGATGGAGTAGAATTCCTGACAGGACAAACTGAGGTCCTCTACCTGGGCAGGCTTGAAGAGATAAGTGGCCCAGGCTCTTGCTCACCCACCATACTAGGAACCTGGCTTGCACATTCTCTGAGGGCTTTCTTGTGGGTGGATGTAGTACCCAGAGCATCGGTTTCTCGTCTCAGCCTTGTCATTCATTGGTTGTATGGCTTTGGCAAAGACACACCCCCTTCCTGGGCCTTGGTTTCTTCAACTGTAAAAGGATGGTGTTGGAGGAGATGAATTAATTTGAACCTGACCATCCAAGTGAAGATTATGTGCCTGTTCAGAAGACAGAACAGCTAAGGGAGTCGGTCCTCAGACCAGGGCAGAAGGTGGCGGTGATGAGAGCAGTGAAGAGAGAAGTCCTGCCCACTTTCATTAGAGAAGTTTCTTGCAGCCTTCCCCTCCCATCTTGCTGGCAGGAAAGCAGAGTCCCTGGCGGGGCTTTTCCGGCCTGAGGCATGGCTTCCACCACTGGGCTCTGTCAGCTGAATCTCTGCTTCCTCTTCCTCCCCCCTCAGCAGGGCTCTTCCCTTTTCCCAGCTCTAAGTCCCCATTCAGAAGGCTCTGGGGGAGGGGAGGATTCACAGGAGGAAGGGAGGGGTGAAGGGGGTCTGGATACACCTGTGGGCCTGGGGTGGTGGGGAGAGAGGCAGAGAGGAAGACTCCTCAGGGCTGGAAGGGACCTGGCTGGAGAAAGTAACCTGAATGCTTCCTCCCCACACAGCCACCCAGATCTGTGTGGCTCTAAATATTTCCCCTGCCCTCACCTCTCCATCTTTAAGGGGCTTTTTCTGCTTGAGGAGGAGGTTGGTTGGGAGCATCCACAGCCCCTAAATGGCCTGGCAGAGAGCTGGAGGGGGGGCAAGCCCAGCTGTCTCTGGTTGGGGCGTCACTGGGGACCTGGGGGTAGGGGTACAGGGGTTAATGGCTTAACTGCTGGGGTGGGAATACCAGGGCTCAGCTCCAGCACGCCTGACACCATTCACCCAGGAACCCAGGCTTACACGCCCCTCCCCTTCTGAGCTTGATATGGAGGGAAGATGGCAGCAGCTGACGTGATGTGCTGGCTGGCGCCGCAGCCCGCGTGTCTGTCTAGTAATTGCTCATGCCCACAGAAGCCACCTTGCACAAAGCTCCTGGATTGACATTCCTGCAAAGCTGTGCCTGAAAATCACAGGAGGGAGGTGGGGCATCTGGCTGATGAGCTTGCTTTGAGCCAAGAGGGAGTTTTTGGGTTGAAAATGGCTTGTCTAGGGCCCTGTTCTCTGGCATTAGTTGCCGACTCTGAAAGAGGGGCTTTCAGCCAAAAGGAAAGTGTGCCAGAGGGAACCAACCCAGCGTACAGAGAGGTGTAGGTTTCCTTTTCCACAGGGTGTTCAATAGTCTGCATCAGCTAGAGAAGGAGCCGTGTGCCAAGAACCCCGATTCTGGAATGAAACTGGCTGGAGCAAAACACAACTGACTGGTCATGTGACTCAACCTCCTCATCTGCAAAGTGCAGATGCTACAGGTGAGTCTTGAACTGTGGAGCTTTTGGTAAACAGGTTTAACTATACCTGGTACATGGTGAGTGCTTAGTAGCTCACTTATTGCTGTCATTTATTATAGACATTTAAAGCTACTGTCTCTGCTATTAAGGAAATTTGTAATCTAGTTAAAGAGAGAAGAAACAAAGATGTGAACATTTAGATAACAAACAATATTTATTTATTTTTAAAGAGAGAGAATTTTTTTTAAAGAGAGAGAAAGGGAGAGAGAGACAGAGAGAGAATTTTATATTTATTATTATGATTATTATTATTATTATTATTATTATTATTTTTTAGTTTTCGGCGGACACAACATCTTTTGTTTGTATGTGGTGCTGAGGATTGAACCCGGGCCGCACGCATGCCAGGTGAGCGCACTACCACTTGAGCCACATCCCCAACCCACAAACAATATTTAAATAGCTCCATATAACAGTTACACAAATGGGGGTCTATGATGGCCAGGTGGGTGGGACAGCATCCTGAAAGGCCAGCTGATCTGGTGACACTTGTTTTTAGGTTTCCAGGCCTCCCTCCCTCAACCTATATGGAAGGAGCTATGGACCCTTCAAAGAGTAGTTCCAATCAGATTGGAACTCTAGGAAGTCTAGATTGGACCCAGGGAGAGAGCTGGGGGGGGCAGAAACTGAAAGGATATCCCCAGGTGGAAGTGGGGTTCTGAGGGAGACCACAGAAGCCGACATTGCAAGGGAACAGCAACTATAACTAAGTGTCCGTCTATCCACAGAGATGCACCAGAGCAGAAACAGAGAGATAGCAGAGAACAGCATGAGAGGGTGGCTGGGAGGTTTCTGATGAGAGCCAGGAAGGAGCTACCAGACAGCTGCCTCCCTTCCTTGTGGCCTTCAAAGAAAAGTGAGTCTTCATCCTGGTGACCAAGGAAGCTGAACTGTAATGCAGAGGAGGAAGGGACCATCAGGGCTACAGCAGCCTAAGAAGGCTCCGCTAGCAGAGCAAGAGCTCCTATCTAGAAGGCCAGGTGGACGTGGGCCAGGCAGAGGGGCTGGCGGGAGGAGCGAGAGGAAGAGCAAGCACAGCTGGAAAAGCCCGACAAGCATCTGGGGAGACAAAAGCACACTGGGTTGATGAGTGTCAGAAGATCAAAATATGGACATATTCTAAAAAATACATGGTTATATGAGTGAGGATGCTCTCAGTTGCAGGTAACAGAAAACCCAAATCAACCTGGGTCAGTCTGACACCTGTGGAAAATATCAGGAGGCGTGGCAGGTTTCGGTCAAGGACAATCTATAGAGTTCAAAACCACACCAAGGACCTTGCATTCATGTCTTTCCACTCTCCTGAAGGAGGCTTCATCCAGACTCCAGCACCCTGGCACTAAGCCAATTTTCCAGATGACTGGTTTGCCAAAAACATGATTTAAGGAGCATTCTTTTTTAAAACAGTCAATGAATTATGCTTATATTTTAAATTTGATTCAGAAATTGGCTTTCAGCTAACTGGCTTCCAGAAAGTTGTTTTTAGGCAAATTGCCCTGTTTTCAGCAATTCTATGGAATCATGATGGTTGGCAGCAGCCTCTTGGACTATAAATTTCTCAGTTCATGTCAAGGAGCAAGAAGGGCCTCTGTACCCCAGTCTTTCTAGCACAAGTCCCAAAGTTCATTCTGGTGGGTCAGCTAGGCTCATATGCCATCCCCTGAACCAGTGCTGTGACCTGGAGATGGTGCTGGGTGACTTCGGCCTAGGTCAGTGTCTTTTTCTGATCTAGTCGCTGGGTCCAGGGTGATGGAGCTGCATTGGTGGGCTTTAACCCATTGGAGCCCTACTCCTGAGATTGGGGTTTGGTGAAATCACACCCAAGGAACATGGCAGGAAACGCTAGGTCAGGGTATATAGAGGACACAGAGGCCATAGATATGGAGCACGTAATTAGCAGTGCTAATTATAGCTAGGAACAGTCTTGAATAGCCAGCCAAAGGGTTTGGACTTTATTCCTCAGGCAGCCAGGTGACGCTGAAGGTCTGTAACTCTGGGAAATAAGCTCTTCCAGGTGACATTTTGGGAAGATTAGGTTGACCATAGAGTGAATGGAAGAGGGGAGAGGATTGGCAAACCAGTGGCGTGATCAGAGAACCCAAGAGGGAGGCACCGAGGACCCAAACTAGGCAACTCGTGTAAGAGAGAAAAAGGAATTCCTAGGAAGTCTTCTGAAAAGTAGTAATAGGAGTTGTTAGACGTTCAGGAAGTGGGTGGATGGTGACAGAGGGAGGAGTCAAAATGATCCCAAGGTCTATGGCCTGGGTGAAAGTTTGAAGTTTCTGCCCCACACCCTCAACTTCTTTCTCTGAGCATTGTTCCTCACCCACTGGGAAGGACCTTTGTCCTGTTTTTCAGGATCCCCGTGGTTTTGGCAGCCTGTACCCCTTCTGTTCCTGGCAGTGAACCCTTCCCTCTTCCCCCATCCCTCCATAGTGAAGGTAGAGGCCTTTATGTTAACACACAGCCCCTCCCTGTGTCCAGGGACACCTGACTCAAGAGGGTCAATCAGAGCCCTTCCTCAACTTGGGACCAACACTTAGAAAGAGACGTCTGTCTCTCTAGGAGGCTGAAGATGTGGTTGGCCCAGCTAGTGACCTGCCTGCCTGCTGCCTCTGACCTGGTTCTTCCACACGAACTGAGGCGTGGAGGCAGGCATGCAGAAGAATGAAGCACATGAGGGTATAGCTCCTGAGAGCGTCTAGGAGCAGCCCCAGATTTCTAGATGTATTTCCTGTTCTTGGGTTCTGCAAGACTGTTCTATTTGTTTGTTTGTATACACTTAAAGCAATGATTTCTGGATTTAGGAAATCAGAATGGCTGCTGATTCTAAAAGAGAAGCTACAGCAATTTGGAATCTGTTTACATTACCAGCCAGTTTGCTGGAGGGATTCCAGCTGGACCATCACTTGGAGGAGATGTGAACAATTGGTGAGCAAGTCCTTAGGTGAAGAAGAAGGCCACGGGAGCCCTATCCTTGTGGGGGTCCCACCTCTCTGGGTTGTGTCCCTAGTGGAACCTCTTCCATGATGTAATTATGTTTTGATTGATTTATAACTGTGGGTTAGTGGCCATATTTGTTCTGCTTACAAATGAATTCTTGGGGCTTGGTGCACCGCAGATGCTCAAGAAATATTTGATAGAACTGGGGGGTGTAGCTCAGTGGTAGACAGCTTGCCTAGCATGCATGAGGTCCTGGGTTCAATCCCCAGCACTGCAAACTGAGAGAGAGAGAGAGAGAGAGAGAGAGAGAGAGAGAGAGAGAAAGAGAGAGAGAGAGAGAGAGAGAGAAATATTTGATTAAGGAATTAGATACTTCCCTCTTTTTCCTAAATCATATATATTGTTGTTTTTAAGCATCTTAGATGACTTTGAAGGTCACTCAAATGTAAATATTTCTAAAAGAATAATGAATAGTGACCTTCAATTAACCCAAATAATAAAGAATGCTTGGAAACCTGAGAGTTTAACAATAAGACAGGAAGATTTTTTTTTAAATAATGTTCAAATAATTTATGCTTCCTGTCAATTATCCTTATGCAGATGAAGCCAAAATAAAGGCAAATAGGGCAAATTCGTGAACTGGTTTACCGTAGTCTTTGCTCCAACCCCTACCTCACTATTAATTACATTAGCAAACATGGATTGAATGCTTCCTTAGTACCAGCCATTGTGCTGGGCTGTAAGACTTGGCCCTGATTTCAATTCTTTTTCTCCTAGGGCTTCCAGCACCTCCTTCTCCCTTTGTGGCTTTCCTCAGTTCAATTCAACAAATATTTATTGAACTCACAGTAGGATGGAAGAAATGGTAAATGAGTGAATCCACAGAATGACTTTGTGTTAAGATTCACAGGGAGGCTGTGAGATGCTGCAAGATTTTGAACCATGACAGGTTTACAAGACGGTCAGTCTGTCTACTGAGACAAGAACTTAAGAATTCTTAAGAATGGATCTCCATTACAGTGATGGAAGCAGATAAGTTTTCCTGATTAACCCTCAGAGAATTCAATTAACTTCTATTACCAGAACATTCCAGTCTGCTTTGCCGGTTTGTACACAGGAGGGGCTTAAGGGCCAGCCATCTCTTGGGAAGGGAGGCTGGAATTTTGTCTTGAAGTCGTGTTGACCCGGCAGGCATGCTGATTCTGTTCAGATTATCTGGCCATTTGGGATGGTTAGAGGTGGCTATTGGAAATTAGGGGAAATTAAATCTTTGCATTCTGTTTATCAGACTTACAGATATCTTGGGCTTGGAAATACACTAGTATTTCAAAAGAAAAATTCAAAGGGAGGAAGCCGCAGTGGTCTGCTCTTATAACTTGTTTGTCAATTTCTTTTCCAATTTCCCCATTCTCTTCTCTCAGGGGGAGACAGAGGTGAGAACCCGACTATCAGGGCTAATACCCAGAAAGACTATGAAATACAGGGTGGGTACTTTTTTTTCTTTCCTTCTTCTTCTCTCCCCACTTTGTTGTTGTTGTTGTTGAAAATAAGAACAATGGACTGTGAAATTAAAAAATCTATAAACTGGCAATATGGAAACAATATGCATTTACCTATTTCAAGGGACACTATGGCATCAAAATCAGAGGAATGGGCTGTGCAAATACAAATGATGTAATTTAATCATTTCCAAATGGTCTTTCTTGTTTTATTTCCACCCATCCACTCCTTGCACATTTATTTATTTATTTTTTCTTTCCTAATATTTTTATTTATTTACTTATTTATTTATATTAGTTGCTCATGACAATACAATGATCTTGACATCATACATTTGATTCAAATGGGGTATGGATTCTCATTTTTCCACGTGTACAGGTTGCAGGACACATTTATATATATATATATGTGACTAGTTTATGTTGACCCTTTTCACTTTTGCTGAATAAGCACATTTCTCTCAAGGAAGGCAAAACTAGACAGGTCTGACTTAATTGCACAATGGGATATTCATACAGTGTTTTGAAGATAGATGCTTTATGACCTCAGGATGAATCAGCTCTCAGGCTAAGGAGACATTTAATGGAGCAGGCAGAACGCTTGCTGTCCTCTGGATGTGCCATAATTATTTCAGAGTGGGGCTAGGCTTCATAGTCATGCCACATGTGTACCGTACCCACAGTTGTATTAGCAAGACGTGTGAACTTGGACTTCATTTTCTTTTTCTTTCTTAAACTCTGCTCAGAAAGTGAGGCTTTGTGATAAGGAAATCATATGGGGTGAAAACTCAAAATGATAATGACACTCCTAATAATAAGGAAGGTTTTTTTGTGCAGTTACCATGGTCCAGACACTAGGCTAAGTGCTTTGCGTCTTCATCTTTGGAGCTGCCATAGCACCTATCTGAAGTATCTTTTATCAGCTTCTTGGTTTTCTCATCTTTCGGATGTGGACACTGAGCAGAGAGCAGTTAAGTCACTGGCCCAAGATCACACAGCTGGGATCCTCTTGTCTCAACCTCCTAAGGCTCCCACATTATAGTTGTGTGCTACAGCAGCCAGCTATCGTTTTTCTTAAAGAAGCCTCCTAAGGGTGCAGTGGCAGTGGTGCACACCTGTAAACAAGAGGCAGGGGGATCATTAGTTCAAGGTCAGCCTCAGCAATTTAGTAGTGGAAACATCATTAAATACTAGTCTTCCAGCTGGGTGTGGTGCACTTGCCTGTAATCCCAGCGACTCCAGAGGCTGAGGCAGGAGGATGCAGTTTTGAAACAAGCCCCAGCAACTTAGAAAGGCTGTAAACAACCTGGTGAGACCCTACCTCAAAATAAAAAATAAAAAAGGGCCTTGGAAAACTTGGAATGGAACCACGATTTGTCTCAGCTATCCCATTCCTTGGTCTATACCCAAAGGACTTAAAATCAGCATACTATAGTGATGCAGCCACATCAATGTTCATAGCAGCTCAATTCACAATAGCTAAACTGTGGAAGCAACCTATATACCCTTCAATAGATGAATGGATAAAGAAACTGTGGTACATATACACAATGGAATATTACTCAGCAATTAAAAGAGAATAAAATTATGGCATTTGCAGGTAAATAGATGGAATTAGAGAATATCATACTAAGCAAAGTAAGCCAATCCCACAAAACCAAAGGCCAAATATTCTCTCTGATGAATAGATGCTGATTCATAACAGGGAGGGGGGAGGCATGGAAAAATGGAGGAACTTTGATTGGGCAAAGGGGAGGGGGGTTGGGAGGTACATAGGGACAGGAAAGATGGTGGAATGAGATGGACATCATTACCCTAGGCACATGTATGACTGCACATATGGTGTGACGCTACATCATGTACAAACATAGACATGTAAAGTTGTGCTGCAATTGTGTACAATGAATCAAAATGTATTCTGCTCTCATATAAACCTAATTAAAATAAATAAATTGAAAAAAAACTGGTCTCTGTTGTCAGGGGGCTTGGGAGAGCAGCTGCATTTTCACTAGGGTAAGAGCACACGTGCAATGTAGGCTGTTCTCTGTATCCCTCTGCCACTGGTAATTTCTGGAGAATGCCATCTCGATCGATGTATATGCAGTGACTTTTTGCAGGCACTTCCATAAGAAACACTTCACTTCATTTCACTTAGCTTATCCAATTAACAAAAGGAGACAAACAAATTAAAGGAAGTCCCTGAGGTGCTGAGACTCCGTGTGCCTCAGTAGATAAACAACATAATTGGAATTGCCCATCCTGAGGAAAGCACCATACTCAGGGCAGGCTTTGAACAAGTAGTTCTTCTAGTTTTGCAGGTGTTTGCTAGGGTCATTTCAGAGAAAGGCTAGGAGGAAATATGTTTAAAATGCAACAAGAAAGTTTTTGGCTAGGCTCGCAGATGGCGAGAATTGATACGTTGCTGAAGCAGCTATTGGAGGAAGTTGGCTAGTGGATGCTACTCATCAGCCAAAAATGGAAACTAGTCTCCAGACCTTGGGAGTTCTCCAGGACTCTTCTTCCAACCTGGAAACTCCCGTGTAAGCGTGGGGTGCCCCTTCTCCATGATTTACACTGAACTACGCACCAGAGGGTGAACTACCCTTCAGAGCGATTAGCGGAGCTCTGTGTCACTTAAGCTTTTCTTTTTCTTGCTTTTTTTTGGGGGGGGGCGGGGTACCAGGGATTGAACTTAGGGGAACTTGACCACCAAGTCACACCCCAGCCCTGTTTTGTATTTTATTTAGAGACAGGGTCTCACTGAGGTGCTTAGTGCCTTGCTTTTGCTGAGGCTGACTTTGAACTCGTGATCTCCCTGCCTCAGCCTTCTGTGCCACTGTACCTGGCTTACTTATGCTTTTCTGATGACCTGATTCCAGGGCCCTCTGCCGCTGGTTTCATGCAGGTATGTTTACCCAATGCAGAGGAATTTGGCCTATCTGAGTCTTGATGCCTTGAGTATTATGTACAAAAGGTATTATGTACATCAAATGATTTGGTATCATATACATCAAAGCTATAGATAGCTGCTCTTATCTGTAGCAGAAGGACAAGGAGCAAAATCACACACGCTGTCTGTTTATCAAATATTGGGGCCACTTGGGATTTAATTTTAGGAAATTATAGTCTTGGTGAGTGATATCATGACTTAAAATGGGTAGCTCTCTACCACCAATCAACAAATTCAATGCAACTCTAGTTGATATCCTAGAGGGATAAAAAAGGCGAAGGTGAAGAAGAGGAAAGACAGGAAGAGTAATAAGGCAATGCCACAGTCACTTTCCTTTCTGGATATTAATACACATTTTAAATGTTCAGATAACGTGGTCATTAAAAGTGTGACCCTCCAATTCCACTGCTAGGTATTTATTCATGTGAAATGACATTTACACAAAAACCAAATGTTTATAGAAGTTTTATTCATAATAACCAAAAGCTGGAAATAACAAGCTGGAAACAACTGGAATGTCCCTCAGTCAGAGAATAAAATGAATGAACTGTGGTACAGTTGCATAATGGAATACTATTAAGCGACAAAAAAGGAACTTCTAGTATGTGCAATGAACAACCTGAATGGATCTTAAGGGTGTTGGGCTGAGTGAAAAGAAGCCAGACTAAAAGGGCTACATATTGTATGATGTCATTTCCATAACATTCTGGAAAAGGCAAAACAGGGATTGCCAGGCATTGAAAGAGAGGATCAAGTTTGACTGTGCATGGGCGTTTGGGGCAGGGGTGTGTGTGAAAGAAGTGATCTCTATCTGAATTGTAGTGGTTTTACAACTCCAAGCATTTGGCAAGACTCTGTACTATATGCCCCAAAGACTGAATTTTATTGTCTGTAAATGAAAATCAAAATAGCAATACCCATATCACACTAGCACAGGTATAAACAGGTCAGTGAAACATCATAGAGAGCTAGAAATGGAATCAAATATAAATAGTTCATTTATTTTGCTAAAAATGGCATTTCAAATCCATGGGGAAAAGATGTGTTATTTAATAGACAGTGCCGGAAAAATTAATTGGTTCTTGCCATTAAAAAATATATACCTACCTCAGAGTAAATTCCACAAAAATGAATCAAAGATTTACAGGAACAAAAATGAGAATACTAGCGTAAAGTACAGATTTTGTAATGATTAAAGTTAGAAAGCATAAAGAAAAAAATGAATTGATTTAAATATCTTAAAACAAATAAAAATAATTATTAATAAGTTGGCAGAAAAATAAGGTGGGAAAAATATCTACAACATATAGGACAGTCAAAGATATCCATAGTGGATTCTGAAGCTGTTGCCCAGAACTCTTCTTGAGTATTGGGTGCTAATCCCCCCATAGTCAGGAGTGTTAGTAGTTGACAGCTCAGAGCTAAGTTCCTCTGCTGCAACTCTCCACAGCTGATGAGAGCTGCTTTGCTCAGGGGTAGCCCCCATCCAGTGATCATCAAAAAGGGGATATAAAAGCCTGACCCAATGGCTTAAGGAAGAACCATGAAGGACCAGCCCAGCTTCAGAGCCTGCTGTAAGGTCCCCTAAGTGAGAACTTCCTTGTGATGCAACTCTTCCTTCTGTCTAATCATGCTTTTTCTTTTTTCTCCCCCAAGGACACTCCCCAGTAAACTTCATGGGAATTGGTGTCAGAGTCTGTTTCTGGGAACTCAACCCAAGACAATACCCTTAATATGTAAAGAATATATGTAAAAAGGAAGAAGTGAAAAACAGCTAATTTTGATATATGCCATAATTAAATTTACTTGTTCATGTCTCAGCAAGATCATTTGTAGGAATTTATCATAGGGAAGTAATCTCACAGGCCCATGAAAATATATGTTCAAGACTGTCCATTGGAACTATATTTATAAGAATGAAGTATTGGTAACAATTTTAATGTCCATTAATTGGTTAAATAATATGCACTTATATTATGATAGCTATTTATAATCATAAAACTGTTCAATATTCAAAAATATTCTTTAAAATACATTCCACAAAATAGGTTGCACAATATATAACATGTATAAAAATAGAAAAACAGTCTAGAAGACTACAGAACAAAATTTTAGTGGTAAATTTTTCAGAAATTTGGAAAGATAGTTATTTTCTTTTTTATACTTTTCTGTATTTTCTGAAAATTTTAAATCACTTATATAGCCAAAAGACAAATAATAGCTATTTTTAAGAGAATACTTTTGGATAGCCTTTACTGGGAAATTCAAGTATACTAATAGAAACTAAAGCACACTTTCCTTTTCAGTTCCTAAACGTTTCAATTAGAGCAAAGTTAGCCTTAACAGATATGTCTAAACAACATAACCCCCACCCCTCCTGTGTACTGGGGACTGAACCCAAGGGTCATTTACCACTGAGGTTTATTTGCCCTATTTGTTTATTTACTTCTTTATTTTTGAGGCAGGGTGTCACTAAGTTGCTGCGGCTGGCCTTCCACTTGTGATCCTCCTACCTCAGCCTCTTGAGTAGCTTGGTTTAAAGGCGTGCATTACCGTGATGGGCTGAAACCATATTTTATTTTATAGTCCATGAAAGCCACATGCTACCTGTACTGGACAGCTCCTGTTTCTATGCTTATTTCACCTGAGCAGTGTCTAGTCTCCTTCCTTGGGTAAGGTTCCTTCACTCCACCAAGGCCAAGGGATTCCTGCTGGCCTGACCCTGTATCCCCTGTAGGGGAGCACAGAACCTATCTGCAGCCCCGTGACAGCAGGAGGTGCCTATCTCTAGTGCGTCCAGTGAGAGTCAAGCCAGGGCTTTTACTAGAGCTAATGAGAAAGCAAAGTTCTGTTTCAACTGTGGTTGCAAGCTAGCAGAAGCTAAGTCTGGAGAATGCTGCCGAGGATGAAATCCACACAGAGTAAAGCAGGGCAGAGACATGGAGAGAGGGACACTCCCAAAGAGAGTCTGGGGCCTTGAGAGCTAGCTGTGCTCAAAGCCAGAAGAATTGCTGTACTTTTCAATGACATGGGCCAATAATTCTTTGTTTCTATTTAAGCCTGTCTGAATAGGGGCATCCTTTGTAGCTCAAAGGATATGATATTATATACATCCCAGTATAGCTCCATGACAAACAACATGGTATTCTTATATACAATCTTTCATTCATTCATTTATTCATTCATTCATTCAATTAAAATGCATCAAGTACCTGGGACCTACTTTATACCAGCAACAATGCTAAGTCCTAAGAATACAGAAGATTTTGCCCATAATAGGAGGGGCCACTTGGTGAGAACTCCATCCTAGAATACGGCCCCTGGGGGTGTGAAATTTCCTTCCCTGGAGCAGACTGAGTGGCTTTTCAGGAGAGTCATTTTTTCTCTTTGGATGCTCTCTCTGGCTGGAGAGGTTGGTTTTCTCTCCCCTCATGGCTTTCCCTGGCAGGATTCTTTGGATTCTTCCATTGTCTATCAAGGCAAAAAGACTGTGACTGTGTCTACTGGGGAGGCCTAGACCAGAGTCTGGCCCCTGTACCTAGGAATGACATAAATGCCCTCTTACTCTGGCTCCACATTTCCTGTACAGCCACCTTATTGCCTGAACTTAGAAAGGATCTGAGGGTGGACTTAAGTCCAAAGAACAAAGGAAAGAAAGCTGCACTGTGCCTGAGTCTAGGTGTTCTGCGTGAGCTCCTGCCTAGAGCAGTAGATTCTAGGTAAGTTGGGGCCCATATTTCAGAGTCACTCTTTGCTGCCAGCCATTGTTCTTAGAGCATGGTTCCCCAGAGGACCTCAAACAGGGAATGCTGGCTAGAGGACAGAATCTGGGCTTTCCTGGGCTCCCTATCCAAATGCTACCTTAATTTCAGAATCACTGTCAACTCACAAATTTGTATGAGACCTTCTAGAGAAAGTGCACAGAATGAGAAAAGAGCTGTGGGTGTAACCCTTCTTAATATGTCAAGCTCAGCCAGATGGGGCTCTCAGAAGTTCCACTTAAAGAATTTTTGAGGTTTTAGATCATATCACCAGAAAGGGAAAAATAAGCATCTTCAGCAGATTCCATTAGAATAAGGGTAACTCATGAGGTCATGTCTGGTGATTATAGAATTATCTTAATTATTCATTAATGTATTCAAGGCTTGAGAACATTGGCATTAGCATTATACAGTATAAACTTTCAAAACCAAGTCCAAACACTACCTGGCAAAACCACATGGATGAGCCATGAGACCCAGACCACACTTGAGAATGAACTGGGATAAATGATAAACCACCACCTTTATGAAGTTGCCCACTCAATCTGGATTGAGTAGAGAATAGAATTCAGCAATCTCTTACTCTAGTGGTTCTTTGGTGTTTACAGCAGAACCTTCTGGAGAACTTTTTCAAACTTTGCTTGTCTAGTCTTCACTTCTGGAGATTGATTCAGAAGGTCTGGGGTGGGGATCCAGCAACCAAATAAATACTGGTTAAGGCACATCCCTAATTAGCAGATGGGAAACTGAGACCTAGGGAGAGAAGGCAATTTGTCTAGGGGAACAATGACCATTTGTCCAAGAACCAAGACCAGGACCCAGGTTTCCTGACTCGGATCTGATGTTCTTTATATTATTCAAATAGAAGTGCCAGGAATTCATTATCACCACCTCCACTGCCTAGTTATCCTCAATGACTCCAGTGCTCATGTTGAAAAATGGAGAGAGTCTGCAGGGTGTGCTTGGGAACCTGCCACTGAGTAAGATCTGATGACTTATTTGTCCTTCATTTTCAAAAGCAGGGTCATTTGCCCTGGGTATTCCGCTGTAGTAGGCAAGATACAGAACTGTGTGACACACGTCTCCCTGTTTCCTGTACGTACATTCCAAATACCCTGTGGTTTGTGGTTGTGGTTGCCTGTTTATAAAACCCGACTCTCAAAGTCTTGGTCAGCCCAAAGCCTTTGTTGAAGAAGAACTCACTATTTATGTTGTCGCTGCCCAAGGGGGACCTCTCTGCTGCTGTCATTTCCAAGTAGTTTCTCTCAAAGTTTTCAAGTTGGACATTTTCATTGAACTCAGGAGACACATTCATAACATCAGTCAAGAAATAATCATTCGTTGAGAGAAGGTACCTACTCAGCATTGTGCTTATGTTAAATCAAGTTGTAAGGCGGAAAAAACGTAAGCTGCCTCCAATTTAGGAAAAGCTGTTCCCCTTACTTAACGGGACACCCAAAAGAACACAAAGAGGTGTTACTCCTGGAGAAAAACATCCTTGGGATACTCTGGGAAACTTCCGTTCAGTCTTTCTGCACAGGGTTATCTTTATTGGCTAAGCCACATACCATTATCATCCATCTCAAAAGCGCCACCTTATTTATCGGAGATTTGGCTACTGCAAGTCTTACAGTCTCCTGGACCCTTGGACTTGTCACCCTTTGCAGCCATCTGTGTTTTACAGTTGAGGAAATCTACGGACTGAGCGATTAAAGCCCAGCCAAGGTCACTCACATGGAGTTCAGAGTACAACCAGGGCAAAAGAGAAACTTGCTAGCTTTCTAGAATCAAAGGACACTACAGCTGGAAGAGATTTCAAGAGCTCATTCGGCTCACTTGCTTCTCTGCAGGTCAACAGTAAAGCTAAGACTAATGATTATCTGAGGTCAAAGGCCTCATAATGCCTCCAACCTCTTGCTTCAAGTTTTCACTTCCCCACATTCTTCCTTAAGTCTAACTGAAGTTACTCCTTCTGCCCTCCCAGCCAGGGTTTAACAGAGACAGTGCTTCTCTAGTGTGAGGCCTCATTTGCTCTATTTAAGAGGCAGCTCCAGAGAAGCCTTGGACTACTCACTTGGAGGGGCTCTGTGGGGGGCCACAGGGAACAAAGCGGACTCTTCTGTATTTTTGGTTCTTTTATGGTCTGCTTGAATGCCAGACAATTGCATTTCCTTGCTCCACTCTCTCCAGGGATTATTTTCCCTGGAGAAGAGGAGACAGAGGTAAGTCGATAGAATGCAAATAAGATATTGAGGAATAGTACTCATGACCATGGGAAGCTGCAGGGAAAGGGTCATAAGGGAGGCTGATGGAAGGGATTTTTCTGATTCTAATGGATATAATTTAAATGCGCCCGATCCAGAGGGAGGCTGTGTTGTCTCCTTCCCAGGGAACTCACGATGGAAGAAGGTCTCACTACCTAGGGCTGGTTTCACTTTATCCCCAATTGGGAGTAGAAAGATGGGGAAACTTGTCTTGAACTCCTTCCAACTTTACAGCGGCTCTTTCCCCAGTCTAAAAAAACACTAGTTCTAAGCATTTCAAAAGATTAGCGTGTGTTAGGAAACTAATAAGCAAGCCTTGGCTAAATGAGATCCACTTTGAATTTGGCTCTCACCCTGCATTAAACCAGCATGGACAAGCCTAAAATGAGATGGTTCTTACATGGCTCCCCGGGCAAAATTTTGAAAACGAACAACTGAAATTTTCTTCTTGATATTTTCCCACTCTCCTGCCTCCTTCAATTAGACATGCAGTGGGAAGAGACGCAGAGTTCTGAGATTATTCCCATGTACAGGATTTTATTTTGTGAAGTCTCCTTTGGGGGTAAATATCCACTAGCATTTGCATCAGTTGCTCTTGAATTGCTGCCTAATATGAAATGCTTCAATTGGGAGAGTTTCTCTTAAGCCAGTTCTCCCTAAAGGTAAAATGAGATATTCCAAACTCTATGCAGAAGCATTTTAAGAAAAAAAAAAGCATGACAAATCTGCAATCTATTCTCGTTTTTTTTTTTTTTTTTTTGGTACCGGATATTGAACTCAGGGGTACTGGACCACTGATCCACATCCCCAGTCCTATTTTGTATTTTATTTAGAGACTGGGTCTCACTGAGTTGCTTAGTGCCTCGCTTTATGCTGAGGCTGGCTTTGAATTTGCAATCCTCCTGCCCTCCTGCCTCAGCCTCCTGAGCCACTAGTATTACAGGAGTTGTGCCACCAGACCCGGCTCCATTCTTTACATCAACACTTAGAGGACACTTTTCATCAACCTTTTCCAATCTACCAACAAGTGTGTTCATCAGTTAGGAAGCATTTACTGAGCCCAGCTTTATGTCAGGCAAAGTGGGAGTTATCCAAAAAACAAGGCTTAATCTCTGCCCTTAAAAGTGCCCAGGCTGGGGGGATATAAGAATAACTCATAGGAAATAACCAGAGGCTAATGCAAGGAAATATACACTTAAGTTCTAAGTGGCATAGAGCAGTCCTTAAATACAATGGAATTTTGCAATTAGTAGATTAAAGTAGTAATCAAGTAGTTTTTACTAGAGGGTACATAGCCTGAACCGGCTTCCACGAAAGGACAGATCTCTTTTGAAGAGGCAGAATGAAAAAAAGCAAGCAAACAAAAAGAAACAAAATGAGAATAATGAAAATTTAACCTAGCACTTTCAAACTTTTTGTTCTAAATTACTTGAATCACATAAAAAGGCAAAGGGGCCCCATGAACTCATCACTCGGCCTCACCCTTTATCACTTCATGACCAACCTGGCACCATCTACATCTATACCCTCGCCTCTTTTCCTGACCTCTTTATTTTGAAGTAAATCCCAGACATCATATCATCTCTAAACATTTCAGTATTTTACTAGCATTTTGATGCAAGCAAGATCAAATCATACAGGTCAGAGCGTGTTTCGAAAAAAATAGAAACACAACTGAAAATCTTGGCACAATAAAAATATCCCCCAAGCCTCAGCCAATAGTGCATTTATTACTATTCTGTTTTGTGCAACAACATCCTAGCGCATCAGAAGAACCCTAATGTTTTTTTGGAAAGGGTTGAAATAAAATGTGTATGTCCAGAAATGCATGCTTTTTGCAGTACTCCTTGGATGGTAATGGAATGTTGGAAGCATATGGACAAACACTTGTTCCTGTACATCTGCTGCAACTTAAGTATATTTCTTTGTACTATTTTCAACGTAGATTGGAGTGATATTTCAGGAACACAGGTTTTTTTTAAAACAAGAGTTAAACCAAAGTGGCCAGTGGAATCTGAGGATGGTGGGACAGTCTGGGGCAAGGAGGTAAAATCACAGCTGAGGAAGAGGGAACAGGGTGGGCGTGGGAGGCAGATGGGGCACAAGAGGCTCTGGAGGCTCCGGTGGGATGTGAAACTGAGTGGGAGGCGAAGAATGAAAGTGGAGCATGTTAATCTTGGAATGAGGATGAGTCATGCAGAAAATGAGATACTTTCCCACTGATGCTCTGAATAACACCCCTTGACTAGGAAAAGAAACCAAACCAACATTGCCATTGATCACAATGGAGAGAAGATATTGCTTTGAAGTGCGTAGTGGAGGAGCAGGCACCCCTCCTGGTTCTTTCACTCTCTCTGGGTGACCTGGTGCAAACCATTTAATCTCCCATGGTTTCATATTCCTGGTCCTCAACAAAAGAGCATCCAGGCTAGGTTATTGCTAGGTCCCCTGAGAATCACAGCATTGAGCAACTCAGTTCATTGAAATGTATCATAAAAGGGCAAGTAGACATGAATGTGGAAGTGACTTCCAGATGGTGGCAACAGCAATTGAGACAACCCAGACCATGCATAGACTATAATATAGGGAACTATAATAATGGCCCTAGCTCACATTTGTCCGATACTTATGTGCCAGCTACTCTATTAAGCAGTATCTATACATTATCTCACTTAGTCCTTATAACAACTCTGTGAGGTAGCTTCTAATTTTTATCACCGTCATGAGCAAAATGATGCACAGAGAGGGTAAATAATATGCCCAGGAAACACTATTAGTTAACCAGAAAGCCAGAGGTGGATCTAAATTCCAAACCCTTACCCACCGTGCCCCATGCTCTCCTGTTGTGTTAGGGTGTGTAGAATAACTGCAAAAGTCTTGCATTTTATCATTCACTCAAAATCTAGCAACTTTCCTTAAATGGCTGGTGGCATAAAAACTCAAAGGGGTTCCTACTGGCAAAACTAGGACCAATTCAGCATCATAATTCAGTAATTAATTCAAAATGACTGAGAATCCTTACTGATAACAAATAGATAAATGGGGAGGAGTCCTGCCTACTGTAGAACAATCAAAGCTGACTGTAAACAGAGAGAGATTGCTGGAACCAGAAAAGCATCACTTGACATTCCATATAGGGATCAGGCAAAAATAATCACTGATGCTAAATTGAAGGGCAGGATGTCGATGAACAAGTTATTTTCATGGTCTTATATCTCTCCCAAAGACTGCGACTGCTCACTAGTTCAAGGGAGAAAATTAATTATACACAGGGAAATTGGGCAACACTTTGAAGGAGTGATATATATATATATATATATATATATATATATATATATATATATATATATATATCACAGAAAGGGGCAGATGGACATGTATGCCTCTAACCGTGACACCCTTAGGATACAATGTTGATTTTGCAATATTCCAGCCAAGAAAGTATAACAGGACATCAGAGAAAAGCAAAATAGGAAAGTTTTATTTAAAAAAATGGTGAGGGGACTGTATTCTTATTATTCTTAAAAAACAACAACTCCATAAAACACAAAGAAAGGCATGGAAATGTTTCAGATTAAAGGAGGTGAAAGGACAAGGCAGCTAAATGTGGTCCTGACTCTGAACTTGATGCTGCACAGGAGGGGCAGGTGGACAATGCTATAAAAGACATTATGGGAACAGTTGGCAACACTGAAATAAGGACACTGCCAATGTAATTTTATAAAGTTGATAATAAGTTTACTGTGATTATGTAAGAGATATTCCTATTTTTATGAAGTACACTCTAAATACATGATATATGTAACTTAACCTCATATAGTTCAAAGAGAGAAAGAGGCAAAGGCCAAAGAAAACAGGGTAAAATCTAAGTGAGAACACAGATATTCCTTGATTTTTATGGGGTTTTGTCCCCACAAAATTCATCATTAGTTGACAATATTGCAAAATGCATTTAACATTTCTTACCTGGTTCTTACCCTCATGATGGTGTGGCTGACTGGCAGCTGCAACTCACATTGCTAGACATTATGATGCCACATATGCTCATCTGTGAAAATATCAAAATTGAAGTTGGAAGTACAGTTTCTATTGAATGCGTATAGCGTTTGTACCATCATAAAGTCAGGAAATCATAAGTCGCACCATCCTTAAGTTGGGGTCCACAAATAAGACATTTTGTCTTGTAGTCAATATGACATCACATTAGCAAGAGGTGTGGTCAGATGCTGAGCTCCTGAACTGGGGTTGGGCTGGGAAGAATGACTGGTGTTGCTAAGCTGAGCTGGCTTCACCAACCAACATGAAGATCACAAAGATCCCAAAGAAAATAGGCCCACCAGTGAACATATGACAGAGCAATTCCACTGTGAGAAACACCAGGAAAACCCACATCTCTGTATGGGTAAGGAAAAGATTTCCAGGCATGGTCCTACAGTCTACTTATTTCACACAAGTCTACCCAATAGAAGGATCAGATAGGCCTGTTCAACTCACCTTCCATTTGCAACATATATTTGAAATACATTGGGACTGGCAGGATGAATGGCAGTTGGGAAAAGCAGTTGACACAAGGAGCAAACGGCTACCATTGGAGGATATAATACATTCTAGGTCCTGGGGAAACCATGGAATGAGTAACAAATTAGTGGACAACTTTTGACAATAGGATTATTATTGTTGTCATAAACTTGATTCACTACCATGTCCTAGGTCCTGAGGGTATTAAAAAGATAAAATAGCCCAGATCTGTCTTCAACAAGCTTGGGGGAGGGAAAGAGAAACACACAAATGGAATGCATTATGGGGCAGAAATTGAAAACACTAATCATGAGTGTTCTTGGCACTTTTTATGTGTGTGTGTGTGTTCTTGTCACTTTATGATGGATTTTATGGAGTAGAGCAATCAGAAAAAGCTATGTTGGGGAATATGGCATCAAGACAGGTGGTAGGGGTAGGCTTTTCATTCATTTATTCACTTACACCTTCACTCATTCAGTCATTACTTTTGATTGAAAAGGTACTACGAAAGACACTTGAAGAGAACAATGAAATTAAAAAAAAGCTGAGGGGAGAAGGAAAAAACATGTTTGGGATTTGTAATAGTGAAATATATAATGGGCCCTGTACTGGGTTCTTGTGACTGTGGTAACTAATTAACACAAACTTTATAGTTTAAAAACAACAGAAATTGCTGGGCACAGTGCACACACCTGTAATGCCAGTGACTTGGGAGGCTAAGGCATGAGGATTGCAAGCTCAAGGCCAGTTTAGGCAACTTAGCAAGATCCTATTTCAAAATAAAAATGACTGGTGGTGTAGCTCTGTGGTAGAGAGCTCCTGAATTCAATTCCCCATCACACACACACACACACACACACACACACACACACACACACACACACACACACACTTATTATCCCACTCTTTTGAAGGTCAAAAAGCCTAAAATCAAGCTGTTGGAAGGCTGTGCTGCCTCCTGAGGCCTACAGGGAATTCTTTGCTTGCCTCTTCCAACTTTCAGTGGCTGTTGGCATACCTTAACCGGTGGCTGCATCACTCTGATGTCTCCATTTTACAAGGTCTTCTCCTTCTATCTTGTTTAATCTCCCCTGTTGTCTAAGGGCACTTGTCATTGGATTTAGGGCCCACCTAGGTATTCCAGGATGATCTATTCATCTCAATATCCTTAATTATGTCTGCAAAGAACCCTTTTCCAAATAAAGTAACATTCACAATTTCCAGGAGTTAGGACATGGAAATGTCTTGGTGGGAGGACACCATTCAACCTATTACAGGCTCCTTCCATGTACCAGACATTGTCCTAGACTGTGTGTGTGTGTGTGTGTGTGTGTGTGTGTGTGTGTGTGTGTAGTATATTTCATCTAATTCACAACTTGATGAGATAGATTGTTATTTTGGTTTCCATTATATGAAATGGAGAAAAACGAGGCGCAGAGCCATTAGATAACTTGGAACAATCACTTAATATAATTTGATTTGCATGGAGAGTTTAGATTGAGGAGCAGTGCTTTAGACAGCTTTTTTTTTGGTCGCTGTGAACAAAAGAGTTGACAAGAGCAAGATAGAGGAGTAAACGTTTATTTGGGGCTCTTGGTTTCAGAGGTCTCAGTCCACAGAAGGCTGACTCTATTGTTCTGGGCCTGAGGTGAGGCAAAAAACGTCAAGGTGGAAGGGTGCAGAAGGGTGTGGAGGAGGAGAGCAGCTGAAGACATGGAAACAAGGAAGTGGAGAATGAGCTCCACTTCCCAGGGACAAAATATATAATCCGAAGGCATACCCCCAGGCCCATCTCCTCAGCACACACTACCTGCCGATAATTACCACCCAGCTAATCCTATCAGTGGATTAACGCACTGATTAGGTTATATCTCTCATAATCTAATCCTTCCAATTCTGAAAATTCTTGCATTATCTCATTCATGATCCTCTGGGGGACACCTCATATCTAAATCACAAGTTGTGAGAGAGGATTTTGGATAGACTGGTTAAAGTCATACTCAGGATACTTTAAATGTCTGGATAAATGTTATACCTTATGCTATGGGTATTGGGAAACCACTGAAAGTTTTTGAGCAAGAGCAGCATGAATATTGTTGTATGGGAATATTAACCAGAAAGCACTGTGTAAAACAGATTGAAGGAGGGGAATGGGAGCCATGTTAGGAAATGCTCACACAATTGCTATGAATGATGATGGATGCCTGGACCACAGAAACAGAAAGGAATACTTAAGAGCTCATCCTTCTTCTCCCCTCAATTTGTGAAGCCAGACTCTGGTTTCCATTAGGCTTAGCTCTTCCAGCTTCCTAGACTGCCTAACAGGAGGCATTTGAGAGCTAAGACAATCTCTATTTGCTCCAGTTTAGCAGACACTGTTTCCATTAGAGAACTGCACTTAAGATTTGGAGGCAATGGCATGAACAGCTCCTAGAAACACAATTCCCCATTGTCTTGATCGTGGTCTCCTTGAAGGCAATGGCACTTTGGGGACTAAGAAATGTCTCTCTTGACATTTCAACTCTGACCTTATGATGGAGTAAACCTTGAAGGCAGCGTAAAGTACAAGTGAAGTCATTACCAAGGGCTCACCGGGAATGGTCTGTAGGGATGATTGCGAGGAAGTTAGATCTTTCTCTCTTCCTCTAGAATGAGTGGGCAAGCAAAGAGAAATGTCTCTCTTTTCACCTCCCACCTACACTACTTGGTGACTACTGCTGCTGATGTTCCTGGTACAACCCTTTATTCATATTAGTCTTTTGGGTTCCTTGTGAGGATTTGATGGGTAATGATTGACAGGCATTTCCTGCTGGATAATGAAGGTTTGGGTACAAGAGACCGTCAGTGGTACTCTGAGTCCTCAGCCCAACCTATCAGGCTTCAGGGGCCATTAAAGCTAGTCAGAATAACAAAATGATTTTAAAAGCTGAAAAGTAACTATTTTTCTCTCACACAGTGTAAGCAAAAACTGAAACCCTTACTTGCACCGGGAGTTTGACTAATTTTAAAGAATGCAAGGATAAGACATTTGATTTCATTTAAAATTTTAATATAGAGGTAAATATATGTTCGTCTGCAATTAAAATTCAAACAAGACATACGAACAAAAAATAAAAAAGTAAAATAAATGACTTTTTAAGTTTGAGGTTGTTCCCACCCTCCAGAGAATAACTTCATACAATATCCTCCTTCTAGGGAAAAAAAAAAAAAAACTCATGAACAGCTGGGAACAGTGGCACATACCTGTAATCCCAGTGGCTCGGAAGGCTGAGGCAGGAGGATCTTAAGTTCAAAGCCAGCCTCAGCAAAAGTGAGACAGTAAGCAACTCAGTGAGACCCTGTCTCTAAATAAAAATACAAAATAGAGCTGGGGATGTGGCTCAGTGGTCGAATGCCCCTGAGTTCAATCCCCAGTACCTCCCTGCCCACAAGAAAAAAAGCTTATGAACAGGGTACAGTGGTACCTATAGTCCTAGCTACTGGGGAGTTCGAGGCAGAAGGATCACTTGAGCCCAGAAGTTGGAAGTTAGCCTCAGCAACACAATGATACCCTTCTCAAACAAAAAAAAGAAAGAATGGAAGAATGGACAAAAGAAAGAAAAAAGAAGGTAACTAAGAGAAAAGAAGAAGGAAGGAAGGAAGGAAAAAAGAACGGTGTAAGCTTATATTACCTGGGTACTCAAAATGTGACCTGTGGACTATCAGTATTAGACTTGGAGCTTATTGGAAATACAGATTTGCAGGTTCCACTGCAGAACTATTAAATCAGAATCTGCATTTTAATAAGTTTTCCAGGTGACCTGAGTGCACGTTAAAGAATGTGAAGCACCTGACCGAGGAGACAATACTTAGGCCCTTTGCAAGATACTCCAGTTGTTAAAAAAAAAAAAAAGAAAGAAAAGTAAGAAATGTATAAATGCAGGAGGCAGAACAATTAACTAATTCACCCTACAGAATTATCTGTGAGTAGGACCCAATTTTGGAACACATCACTAGAGAATCAGACCTCGGAGTGACCTGTTAAAGAGGTGTCACTCACAAGTAGGCCACTTCCCCTTAGTCCTTATAGTAATTACAAATTAATAAAAGAATCATAGAACCAGAAACTTTTAGAACTGAGATAAGCTTTAGAATTTGTAGAAGTTAGTGCATATGAAGTCTTGAGCCTCAGACTGGGTTTGTTCCTCTCAAATTTGGGTATGATGCTAAAATAAACATTCTGGTGCAGTTAGGGCTTTGTACTCATAAACTCGGAACAAATTTTTTATTTCATGGAGTCTCCATCCGTAATCTACAGAACCTGCCTTGCAAACATCATAGGGTTATTGTGAAGCTCGAAAAGGAACAAAAACTCTGAAAACTATGAGAACCTAGAAAGTTATCATGACAGATTCTACAACTGGTTCCCAGTTTTAATCAATTAATTACATCTCGTGTGAGACAATATCACAACAGAAGGGTGATATCCTGTTTGAAGAACGAGGTGAGCTAATTAATGAGATTGTGTCCTGGTGTTTGCTATTCTATCCAGAAGAAATGGGCCATCTGATTCTCATCTGATTCCTTGTGTGGATAGGGAAACCTGGATGTTCAATAAAGATCTGAGGAATGAACGTAAGGATTACCATGAGCATGGTGATTTGTCAACATTCACTCATTCAACAAATATTTACTGTGTACCCCTATGCTAGGCTGGCTAGAGTGATAAAGGTGAGTAAAATCACACACTGTCCTTGCCCTTCATAGAGTTTACAATCTTATTATTTGCTTTAATGAAAAATTGCATCTTTGTTTAGTGCCACCAAAGAGCAGGTAATGAGCTGAAAGAACTTGTACTATAGTGACTTGAAGTGGTCAGAGGAGCCAGGGAAGACTTCCTGAGGAAGTGGCCCTTGAGCTAAGAGCTGAAGGATGAACAAGAATTGATGTGAGGGGCTGATGGTGTGGCTCAGTGGTAGAGCACTTGCCTCGCATGCTGAGGAACTGGGTTTGATCCTCAGCACCTCATAAAAATAAATAAAATATATTGTGTCCATCTACAACTTAAAAAATATATATGTGTGTGTGTATATGTGTGTGTATGTATGTGTGTATATATATAATTTTTTTTTTTTTTTTAAAAGAATTGATGTGGGAAAGAGGGGCAGGAAGAGTGTCCCAGGAGAGGGAATAGTATGTACACAGGCTGGATTCATGGGCGTCAGAAAGGCTAGTCCTATTGGGTGGAGTGATATCATGAGACTGGGGAGGCTAACCAGAACCCAACGATGCCCATCTGTGCATCCAAGTCTGGGTCTTCTCCTTGGAGTTCTAGAGCCACCAAAAGATCTCTGCTTGATAGTAGTGGTGGAGGACATATGTTTTTGCAATAATCAGATCTGGGTTTTAAAAGGTCATAGCAGCTAAACAGTAAAACTCAGGAGGAGGAGGGCAGGATGATATGTGGAGTTAGGCAGATATTTTTATATCCTGGAAGAGGCACTGGAAATACTCCCCTCCACAGGTTTTATTCTATCATGTGACTGTCCTGAGAGGCCCTGGGCCACCAGGTGAGATAGAGGGAGGCTCTGTGAATGGGCTCATCCCTCTAGCCAGAGAAAGTGAATCAACTGGGTAGCTAGCTGGCAAATGAGTCCTTTTTGAGTCCATGAGAATGAGTTTCCCAAACGTAAAATGGTAACAAAGCAGTTGCTGAATTTGCCAGAACCCAGCGCAGGATTCACAGAAAACACAAGTACAGATGGCTTAAAAGCTTCACTTGAGAATATCAATCAGGCAGCTCTACCTCTTTTACTCACCTATTATAACCTCTTAGCTCTTATAACTCCTCACTGGAAAGATGTGGGAGTTGAGGCCCAGAGAGGCTTAATAACTTGTCTGAAGGCACACAATAACTCTTAAGGGTTAGTTCCCTGATGTTTCTATCATCCTAAAACTCATTAAGTGTGTGATGCTTTCAAAATGCTCCACTGGTCAGTATCATCTTTGTAGACAAGTAATGGGACAGTCAAAAAAAATGCTTTGACTTCTTTTTTTTAAAAACTTCTGTACTTTCTGCTTTAATTAGATCTCCCATCCTTAGAACAGCCCTTCTTTTGAAAGAAAGAAAGATTGGGCAGTTAGCCTAAACTTTAAGACTGACTTGCCTGAGTCTTCAACAATTTCTGCTTTTAAGTAACCTGGAACCTAAGAAAATCACAAAATTCAATGAGCCTTACTGTATAGACATCAGTGCCTTTAGTTCTAGATATAATTTTCAGGCATGACTAGAGAACAGTTAGATCCAATTTTCAGTGTCCAAGAAAAAATGAGTTTCCCTTTGCTGCTAGTCCTTACCTGCCATTCTTTAGCTTAATCAACACATAAAAAGAGCTCAGCAACTGTCCTGGGCCTGTCACAGAACAATTCTGTTCTCCACACTGTTGCTGTTTCTCCTCTGCTTGCTCTGGGTTTCCTGCTCTGAGCATTTCTTTCTTATGGTTTCCCTTATACCTCTGGGACTTTTTGTGCTGTTTCTGGGTTTTGTTACTGCATTGTTACTTGTTTATTCTTGTTCTCCCAAAGGACTGGGAGCAGCTAAAATAAACCCTAAACCTTGGTCCTTGAATTGTTGCTAGAAATTTCAGTTCATATTTGCAAGAATCATTCATGTAGTTCCAAAAGATGAAAAAACAAACAAAACCTGATTTCCGCATGAGTTTTGTTTCAAGATTGAACATTAGAAGTGATTTAAGGGCTGGGGCTGGGGCTCAGCGGTAGAGCACTTGCCTGGCATGTGTGAGGCACTGGGTTCGATTCTCAGCACCATATATAAATAAATAAAATAAAGGTCTATCAACAATTTAAAAATATTTAAAAAAAGAAGTGATTTAGTGTCAACTGAATCAAATACAACCCGATTTTCACGTTTTGTTCTTCTGTCTTTCCAGGTAAGGCAGAGCTTTATACACTCATGATTTTTGATAACCAAAATTCAGAGGTCTGTTTGTGCCTCACAGCTTTTACAAGAATCCTACAAGATTCTTTCAAACTTTAACTGAGAGCAAGGATAGGGCCAGAGGGCTGAGATTGTAGGGTGTGTGTTAAGCAGTTGACTTGCATTCAAATTGGCAGTCTCTTTCCAAAAGGAACATTATTCTCTCATCTTCAAAGTATGCTGTGTTTGTCAGTTTGGATACTAAGCAAGGTATCAGGCAACTTCTCAAAAATTAGGAAGAAAAAAATCAAGCCATCTTTCTCAACCTGGGGTCACAACCTCTGGGAGTGTTGGTGAATAGGTATGGTCACTTTATTTTGATCCACTTGTGGCTGTGCCAAAACTCTAGGATAACCGGCTGAAAAGAGAGAAACTTGGTAGTCAAGCTATAAGAGTATTCTGCCCACACAATGCTGGGCAAAAGGAAAGTTTATTTGACTGAAATATTTTTCTACTCTAAAAATATTACTTTCTCTGGAGCACATGATTATGACTTCTTTGACAACCTGGAAAATGTAGTATCCCCTGCCCCACCAGGTTATGAGGGAATAAAGCACATTGTTTGGGAAATGGTTTAAATGTTGCCCAGAGTAGGTTCTCATAAGTGGCTACTGAGGTGACTATAACTCACTTTTTTCTATGGGTCTAAACATCTCCTAATTTAGCCTGTTTATTGAAAGACTGTTACCCTGTTTGTGAAGCAAGACTGCCTATTGCACTTATTGGTTTTTCTTTGAATATCAAATTCTTGCATTCGGTGGGATGCACAGAAGCCTCCAGTAGAAGCAAAATGGTCCTCCAACTGTCCCCTGGCCATTCCCATGAGAACATTTTAACCACGAATGGCTCCCCAATTTCTGTAATAAATGGTTTCACTGGGAGCTGTGTTTACATATGTTCAGAGAAAAATGTCACTTGTCCACATCAAAGAAGGGGAGATTGGTGGTCCTAAAGTTCATAAATCCAATTCTTAGCATTGCCACCATCCATATGTCACTTCAAAATCACATTTATAAATGGAGCTCATTATTAACCCCTTAAACTAACTTGAGATTAGGAAGAAGGAGGTTAGGGAAAAGAAGATCTGGGAGAAGATCTGAAAGGAGGAAGATTAGGGAAAAGATCAGAGAGGAGGTGGTCAGGGAGGAGGTTGGGGAAAAGGAAAAAAAAACATGTAAGTTTCAAAGCCACAAGGGATATAGTCAAAGCAACAAGTGACCCCCTGTTACACCCCCTTCCCAACCTCCTTACTAAAGCACTATTTGTCAGATTGGAAACATTGTAATTATCTTTGTTGAATTCTATTTTTCTCCCTCCCAATAACAATAAATCATCAAATTCTGTCAATTCTTTTTTTATAATGTCTTGCAAACTTTCCTCCATTCTTCTATATTCCAGCCAAGCAGAAACGGAAGATGAACATCTGGCTCTCCACGCTAGATGGGGAGATGACAAACACACCATATACACATCACAAAAAATGTATAAGAATAAGTGGGTGGGGTATGGGCAAAACAACACAGCTCCAAATAAGCCTTACCTAGGCATCTTAAGGCAATGACTGGCAGTACACTTATAGCAACCTGGAGCAGTTAGTTGGGGGGTCCTTCATCCAGTTCAGGGGTGAGGCCTTAAAGGTCCATCTCAGGCCATTTTTTTGACTCCAGTTACCAGCCCACTTTCCATCAGGAAGTCTTGGCTTCCAGATTATTCTCTCTCTCTCTCTCTCTCTCTCTCTCTCTCTCTCTCTCTATATATATATATATATATAGATAGATAGATAGATAGATAGATATAGATATCTCTCTCTATATATATATATCTCCACAGTACACATTCGTTCAATCTAAACTTAGGGTTAGCAAAACTTATGAAGAGCACTTCATAGTAAACTTAAAATTTTTATATTCTATCTCCACCTGGACAGCTTTTTCTTTTGTATTTTTACTGCCCCTCCCCCTCCCCCTAGCAACCAACACAGGGTTCCGCTGTTTGTGGTCTATAAATAAAGTGTGAAATCATAGAGCCTTTAGAATTTTGGAGTTAGAAGGAATCTTAAGAGTTCCACTTGTTCAGTCCTTTACTTTATAGATGAACAGGTGTAGAGAGATTAGGTGACTTGGTCAAAGTCACTTGCGACAAGGCAAGGATCAGAGCCCAGGTTTCTCCAGCTTGAAGTCCGTCCCTAAACTGTTCTTAGATAATCAGTGACAGAAATACCTGACTTACACAAGGTCTCCCGGGGAGGTGATGATAGGAGTAATTCACTTTACTAAACCATTTACAAAGATTCTCGGTTCAGGCCACTCGCCTGAGGGCTAACTCCTCAGCTCGGTGCTAAGCCGAGAGTCACAAGTTACGTGCAGCACTTGTTTATGAGTCTGTTGGCCTAATCTCAGGCTCCTCTGCCCGGAGGATGCACCCGAGGGCCCCGCACGGAGGGGCTCTGCTCCCGGCCCCTCCCAGGTGGCGGGTCTGTCACACAGCCGCCCGGCGGCCCGCCCCCACGTGGACTCGGCTCCTAGGATCAAAGTCTGTCTAAAGCCTGGCCCCCGCAGGTGTGCTGGGGACTGTGAGGACTCGCAGAGCCGAAACCAGGACCCCGCAACATCGCGGGTGGGGGAGGTCTGCCTGCCCGCCCCTCCCCCTCTGCTGCACGCGGCCCGCACCCCGGACCCTCCCCCACGACGCCCGCCGCTGCACCCGGCCGCGGCCCCGGGCCCACGCCCGGCTCCAGGAGGGAAAGGCCCCGCCTCCCTCGGTTGAAGCCGAGACCCCGCCCCACTCCCGCCCCTCCGCGTCTCCATCCAGTAGCGAGCGCGTATGGGAGGGACGCGACGGCTGTCGTGAGGGTTCCTGGCCAATGGGAAAGCGTGCCGGGTCTGGGGGGCGGGGCGCCGGGGCCTTGTCACGCTCGGGTCCGTGTGAAAACGGGGGTTCCGAGTGCAAAGCAAAGTTTTTTTGTAAACCGTCTGCAAAGGCGGGGGGGCGAAGAAGGCGCCCGAAACCGGGCCGAGTGCAGCTGCTG